>NC_134455.1:44258698-44403486 GCF_047948215.1 Lycorma delicatula | reverse complement strand
GAAGCTGCCAGAAAGGCAACAGTCTGCGATGATTTGGATGCATTTCCTGTAAGAGTGGCAGATATTAAAAACCGTCTAACAAATATAGTAAGAAACAAGTGGAACGCTGAATGGAGGAGTTTAAATACAAAATTAAACTCAGTTAAAACTTCTCCTTATAAATGGAAAAGCGACTTTAAATTGACTCGCCGTGAACAAGTAGCGGTGACCAGACTTAGAATCGGTCACACGCGATTAACAAATTTATATTTGTTAACCGGCGAAGTGAGACCAATGTGCGGTGTTTGCAATAAAACACTGACAATCAAGCATCTAATAGAAGAGTGTACCATATATGAGGACCTCAGAAAGAGGTTCTGTTTTACAAATAATATTAGTGCTGATCTGGATAATGGAAATGAAGAAAATATAGTTGCATTTTTACACGCCAGTGGACTTCTTAAAAGTCTGTAACATGGAAGTTTAAAGCTGTGGAAAAAGATACTCTAAGTGGTAGTTATATATATATACATATAGAAGAAAGAGGAAAGATATGGTATTGAGAAGATTAATTATAATTTTAAGTTCATGGTCTTTTGAGAACCTATCTCAAATTTTAATATTGGGGCCCTTTACACCCCGTAAGTGTTTGTGATTGTCCTTGTCTTTCATGTTTTAATGTTTATTGTGAAGTTTGTGTTTTTAAATAAAATGTAAGGGCCCTTTACACCCTTACATATGACGATCCTGATGGAGATAATAATTTCTTTTAAAGAATGTGACGAGGGCTAATGACCTTAGCAGTCGATGCCCGTAAAAAATTCAGTTAAAAAAAAAAAAAAAAAAATAATAATAATAATAATAATAATAATAATAATAATAATAATAATAATAATAATAATAATAATAATAATAATAATAATAATAATAATAATAATAATAATAATAATAATAATAATAATAATAATAATAATAATAATAATAATAATAATAATGCCCTGAGGTAGATATTCCCCACGTCCGGAACACAACATCTACGTTCCACGTCCAGGGCGGTAACAGCTGTACTCAAGTACATTACATATAGCTGGCTAACGGGGTTCCGAGTGTTGTTTCTCGGATATACTTTCTTCGGTCGATTTACATCCATAGGCCGAATTACAGGACTGGACTTTACGGCCACCTGCAGATATGACATTTTTAACGATTACGGAAATGGATTTATACCGCCTTTAGAGCTGGCGATGTGGCGGCCACGGTCAAAGTTATTTGCAGGTGTAACGGAGACCTTTCGTCGTCCACATGCCCCCTGCGATGGCAAGCATGTAGTTAAGGTGCCCATGTTCGGAGCATGGGAGCCCTGAAAGCTTCGGTGTGTAGGGGCCTGGAGTCAGTGCAGAGACTGCGCATCCGCTCTCTGCCAGGACATATGCCGGTTCCACCGGAGTACCGGAACGGACCTCCAGGGTTGGTAGCCCTGGAGTGGGGGTGTACCCCGGCGGCTAGCCTTACTACAGAAGGGATTTTTTGTTCATGAATTTTCCTGAACAAACCAACGTGGCAGAGGGTGCACGTAAACACCCTCGTTTAGAACCAGCCGTTTCGCCTGAGGCAAAACGGAGGAAGAGTACGGAGAGTAAGAAGATAGAGATTGAGGCTAGAAAAAGCTTACAGAAGGCTTTTTTTAAAAGTAGTAATGTACCGAAACCTAAATATTTGGTCATTACAAAGGAGGATGGAAATTTCTCGAGGGTGAGTCCTTTTCTCATCGCTCGAGAGATAAACAAATGTGCTGGAGGCCCTGTAAAGGAAATACGGAAAACTTTTACGGGACTTCATGTAGAGACTGTTAATGATATACAGTCTCAGAAGATTTTAGGGCTGAAGAAAATTGGAGAGCTAGCGGTACGCGTTGATCCCCACGGCACGCTCAACACCTCAAGGGGTGTTGTGGTCTGTCGGGATCTTTTAAACTGTTCGGAGCAAGAGATTGTAGAGGAGCTGGCAGCACAAGGAGTAATAGAGTGCCGTCGGTTAAACATGAGAAGGAACGGTGAGGTCTTACCCTCGGCTTCTCATGTCCTTACTTTCAACCGGCCTACTTTGCCAGAAAAGATAAGAGCGGGGATTCACCGTTTGGATGTGCGGGCATTTGTCCCACAGCCGATGAGGTGCTTCAAGTGCCAACGCTTTGGCCACACCGCTCTTAGATGCGAAAGACCGCAAATATGCGTGTGCGGTGAAGAGGTGCATGAGGGAGAGCCATGTAAAGAGCCTCCTACATGCATAAACTGCAAAGGAGCGCATTCTTGTAGATCAAGGAATTGTCCTGTCTACAAAGATGAGGTAGCTGTGCAGGAAGTAAAAACCCTGCAAAAAGTCAGCTACTTCGATGCAAAAAAAATAGTTAACGCCCGTAAGCCTAGAGCAGCAACATCTTATGCTCAGGCTGCGGCTACTGTTCCTGCTCCTGCTCCGATTGCTGTAGATGAGGTACAAATTATAAATAAACTTGCTCCCACTTTGGCTAACATGATTGAGAGGATCATCGAAAACAAGATGAAACCTCTTGGCAATAAAGAACTTGTTAAGCCAAAGATAGTGATACAGCCTGCTGAAGATAAGTCGATAAAAGTGAAAGTTGCTCCTCCAGAAAAGAAAACGGACAATAAACCTGAATGTCAAGTCCGTCTCAGCGAGATCCTCGATGAAAAGAAAAAGGCGATACCTACAGAGTCTGTTATGGAGGCTCCCAAGCCTCCTGTAACTGAAGTGGCCTCTAAGCCTCAGAGGCCACAAAAAATCACACAGGGGGGGCGAGTGTCCCCCCTCCCACAGGCGGTGACCGGTGCGACCCCCGTGTTGGGGAGCGGGCAGGTTGTCGCCTCTCAATCGGCGCCTGAAACCGGCGCCGATCCATGCCCGTCGTCGTCGGCGGCTTCGGTGGTCTCCGATACGGAGACCGGAAGCCTTACAGGCGACGACCTTCTCCGCGAACACGATGCTGTTCGCAGGATGGAGAAGAAAAGGAAAAAGGGATGGCCGAAAGGAAAACCCAGGCAATAATTTAATTAAAAATTAAAAATTAGCGAGTCGATTGTACAATGGAACATCAATGGATGTTTTTCAAACATCCATGAGCTCCAACGCTTGGTACATGACGTAGACCCGATTTGTATATGTCTGCAAGAAACGCATTTCCGCCGAAATGAAAATTTTAAATTAAAAGGATTCCATATATTTCGGCGAGATCAACCGCCAAATGTAAGAGTTAGAGGTGGAGTAGCTATATTAACATCGACTAGAGCTACCACCGAAGCGGTTGTTCTAAACACCAACCTACAAGCGGTCGCCGTTAGAATGAAGCGACCGCTTAAGATCACTGTGTGCAGCATATACTTACCGAATTACGATTGGAATAAGGATGACATAGAAAGATTAATTTCCGAGCTTCCCCCACCTGTTTTACTGGTGGGTGATTTTAACGCTCATAATTCTCTCTGGGGATCGGATCGAGTAGATCCCCGTGGAAGAGAACTGGAAGGGTTCCAGATGAATTCTGATCTTATTATTTTAAATGACGGATCAGGAACCTTTTTCAATGCCAGAGATGGATCGACGTCCTGTATAGATCTTGCACTCATAAGCGGATCGATAGCACCGAGGTACAGCTTCCATGTTATAGACGATCTGCATGGAAGCGATCATTTCCCGGTGCAAATTGTAACTGATGTTACTAGAACAATATATCCCATCCCTAAAAGATGGTTATTTGAAAAGGCAGACTGGACGAGCTTCACAGCTAGAACGATGCTCCCAGAAACAACCGGAGTTATCGGAGACGATGTCGACGCCATAACAAATGCAATAATCGAGTCGGCATCGAGATATATTCCCAAAACATCTGGGAAACTTACAAAGAAACCCGTTCCATGGTGGAACGATGAAATAAGTGAAGCTATAAAAAGAAAGAAAAGGGCGTATAATGCCTTTAAGAAGCGTCCTAGTATAGAAAATCTTGTTGCCTTTAAGAAATACAGGGCGTATGCAAAACGTCTTATGATAGATTCGAAAAAACGATCCTGGCAGCAATACGTGTCATCCATTGACAAAACTACTACTGCATCAGATGTTTGGAGGAAAGTGAAGGCGATTTGTGGGCGTAATGATTTTACTCCCATAACTAGCCTTCAAGATGAAGATGAAATAAAAGATACTCCATATGAAATTGCAGAGCTGTTATCCAATCATTTCGAAAAGGCCAGCAAAACGGCCAACTACGAGGAAGGTTTTCGAACCAAAAAAGAAGAACACGAAGGTCTACTAAATTTTGGAACTGAGTATAATTACTCATATAATGTACCATTTAAAATGGAAGAATTCGCGAAGGCGTTGGAAAAATCAGGTAACACAGCTGCTGGTCCGGATGAAATCCACTATAATATGATCAGGCAGCTGAATACCACTGCAAAGTGTAGACTATTAGAACTTTATAATAAAATATGGCGGGATGGAACGTACCCGCAGCAGTGGAAAAAAGCTCATGTTGTTCCAGTACCAAAGAAAAATAAAAATTTAACAGACCCCAATAGCTACCGTCCTATTTCTTTGACGTGTGCTATGGGGAAAATATTGGAAAAAATGATTAATAATCGACTCGTCTGGGTTTTGGAAAAAGAAAACCTGATATCATCGTATCAAGCAGGTTTTCGACAATACCATTCTACCACTGATCAAATGATCAGCTTAGAGGACATTATATATAACAGCTTTATTACAAGGAAACATTGTGTCGGAGTCTTCTTTGATCTTCAGAAGGCTTTCGATATGACCTGGCGTCATGGTATAATGCTCCAGTTACATGAATGGGGCATTCGTGGCAATTTGCCTATACTGCTCAGCAACTACATGAATGACCGTACCTTCCAAGTACGCGTCAACAACGAATATTCATGTGAAAGAATCTTGGAAAATGGCATACCGCAAGGTTCGCCGTTGAGCGGTACCTTGTTTATATTAGCCATTCCAGTAGAAATCAGCAAAAGCGTCTATGTTGATGATCTGGCAATCGTATATGCCAGCAACAAGACTGCTATAGTGAGGTACAAATTGCAACGAGCGATCAATGCTCTAAACGAAGTTGCAAGGAATACAGGATTCCAATTCTCACCAGAAAAAACGTGCTGTGTACACTTTTGTAGGAAGAGAATTCCTCATCAAAGTCCTGCTCTGACAATTGATGATAATCCAATACAATATAAAGACAGCGTAAGGTATTTAGGACTAGTATTGGATAAATCCCTCACATGGGGATTACATATACAGGACTTGAGTGATAGATGCAAAAGAGCCCTAAACATTATAAAATGTTTATCGAACCTAAATTGGGGCTCAGGAAAAGAGACATTATTAAGACTGTATAAAGCATTGGTTCAATCTAAACTAGACTACGGATGTATCGTATATTCATCCGCTAGAAAGTCGCACTTAAGAAAGTTAGACGTAGTTCATAATAGCGGAATAAGATACGCAACAGGTGCTTTCCGCACGAGTCCGGCGGCTAGTCTGATGTCTGAAGCCGGAATAATGCCACTACATTATAGAAGAGAGATCCTCTTGTTAAGATATGCAGCAAATATATGGGCTTTCCCTGCCCATATAAATAATAAATTGTTTATGAATCATCCCATGGCTGCATTATACGAACGTCGTGCTACCTATTCCAGACCAGCCGGAATTAGGTACCACGAATTAAGAAGGAAATATGAAATTGCTATACCAGAGACACTAGCAATTTCTACTAGAGAAATACCGCCATGGCTCTTGCCAGCGGTAAATACAAGTTTGGATCTCTCTCAAGGAGAAATAAAAAAGAAACCAGCAGTGATCATCCAGCAGGAATTTTTAGCAACCGTCAGTAGTTACGAAGAACATATTAGAATTTATACTGACGGTTCTAAAACCGAACATGGTGTTGGATGCTCGATATATGTAAATGAAGAAGCCCACTCTTGGAGACTGCCAGATGTGGCCAGTGTCTACACGGCAGAACTCACTGCAATTCAGCAAGCTCTTCGCTACACTGAACACTATTGCGAAGAGAGAGTGCTAATATGTTCCGACTCATTAAGTGCACTTGTCGCAATTCGGAACAAGAACATTAAGGATGTCCTAATTGCAAACATCCTGTCCATTTTATACGTTCTAAAACAACGAGGACAGCGATGCGTATTTGTATGGACTCCGGGGCATGCTGGTATTACAGGTAATGAAATCGCAGACGAAGCTGCCAGAAAGGCAACAGTCTGCGATGATTTGGATGCATTTCCTGTAAGAGTGGCAGATATTAAAAACCGTCTAACAAATATAGTAAGAAACAAGTGGAACGCTGAATGGAGGAGTTTAAATACAAAATTAAACTCAGTTAAAACTTCTCCTTATAAATGGAAAAGCGACTTTAAATTGACTCGCCGTGAACAAGTAGCGGTGACCAGACTTAGAATCGGTCACACGCGATTAACAAATTTATATTTGTTAACCGGCGAAGTGAGACCAATGTGCGGTGTTTGCAATAAAACACTGACAACCAAGCATCTAATAGAAGAGTGTACCATATATGAGGACCTCAGAAAGAGGTTCTGTTTTACAAATAATATTAGTGCTGATCTGGATAATGGAAATGAAGAAAATATAGTTGCATTTTTACACGCCAGTGGACTTCTTAAAAGTCTGTAAAATGGAAGTTTAAAGCTGTGGAAAAAGATACTCTAAGTGGTAGTTATATATATATATATACATATAGAAGAAAGAGGAAAGATATGGTATTGAGAAGATTAATTATAATTTTAAGTTCATGGTCTTTTGAGAACCTATCTCAAATTTTAATATTGGGGCCCTTTACACCCCGTAAGTGTTTGTGATTGTCCTTGTCTTTCATGTTTTAATGTTTACTGTGAAGTTTGTGTTTTTTTTTTTTTTTTAAATAAAATGTAAGGGCCCTTTACACCCTTACATATGACGATCCTGATGGAGATAAAAATTTCTTTTAAAGAAAGTGACGAGGGCTAATGACCTTAGCAGTCGATGCCCGTAAAAATTCAGTTAAAAAAAAAAATAAAAAAAAAAAAAATAATAATAATAATAATAATAATAATAATAATAATAATAATAATAATAATAATAATAATAATAATAATAATAATAATAATAATAATAATAATAATAATAATAATAATAATAATAATAATAATAATAATAATAATAATAATAATAATAATAATAATAATAATAATAATAATAATAATAATAATAATAATAATAATAATAATAATAATAATAATAATAATAATAATAATAATAATAATAATAATAATAATAATAATAATAATAATAATAATAATAATAATAATAATAATAATAATAATAATAATAATAATAATAATAACCACGTCCAGGGCGGCAACAGCTGTACCTTTGTACATCACATATAGCTGGCTAACGGGGTTCCGAGTAAATTCCTCGGTTATGCATTGTTGAGTTTGACCTGGTTCCAACTTCAGGTCACTAAACGGACTGGATTTTTGGCTACCTGCAGGAAATGGAGTAACATATGATTTTGGAAATGGATTCATACCATTCTTAGAGCTGGCGATGTGGCGGCCAGGGTCAATGTTATTGCAGGTGTAACGGAGACCCTTCCGTTGTCCACATGCCCCCTGCGATGGCAAGCATGTAGTTAAGGTGCCCATGTTCGGAGCATGGGAGCCCTGAAAGCTTCGGTGTGTAGGGGCCTGGAGTCAGTGCAGAGACTGCGCATCCGCTCTCTGCCAGGACATATGCCGGTTCCACCGGAGTACCGGATAGGACCTCCAAGGTTAGTAGCCCTGGAGTGGGGGTGTACCCCGGCGGCTAGCCTTGCTACAGAAGGGATCCACTGTTCATGAATTTTTCTGAACAAACTAACGTGGCAGAGGGTGCACGTAAACACCCTCGTTTAGAAACCGCCGATTCGCCACAAGCGAAGCGGAAAAAAAGTAAGGAGAGTGATAGAATTAGAAAAGATGCTGATAAAATCAGTAAAGATTTGAGAAAAGTTTTGTTTGGTAATAATGTTCCCAAACCAAGATTTTTGGTCATTACAAAAGAGAATGGTAACTTCCAAAAGGTAAGTCCATTCTTAATTGCTAGAGAGATTACAAATTGTGCTGGTGGTCCTGTCAAGGATATCCGTAAGACGTTTAACGGATTACATGTCGAAACTATAAACGACATGCAAAGTCAGAAAGTCCAGGCGTTGAAGA
Source organism: Lycorma delicatula (assembly GCF_047948215.1). Lineage (NCBI taxonomy): Eukaryota > Metazoa > Arthropoda > Insecta > Hemiptera > Fulgoridae > Lycorma > Lycorma delicatula. The sequence continues at coordinate 44,395,207 of NC_134455.1, read as the reverse complement.
AGATCGGTGAATTTGCGGTTACTGTCCAACCGCATAGTACACTTAATTCATCTAGAGGAGTTGTTGTTTGCCGTGATCTTCTTAATTGTACTGAAGAAGAAATAGTGCAGGAAATGTCTAGTCAGGGAGTGACACATTGTCGCAGACTTTCTATGAGACGAAATGGTGAGATTTTTCCTTCGGCCTCTCATGTATTGACATTCAATAGGCCAAGTCTTCCTGAAAAGGTACGAGCCGGCATCCATCGGCTTGATGTACGGGCATTTATTCCGCAGCCGATGAGATGTTTTAGATGTCAACGTTTCGGACACACTGCCGCTAGATGTGAAGCGCAGGAAATTTGTATATGCGGATCGAAGATTCATGAGGGTGATCCATGTAAAGACCCTCCAGTCTGCATTAACTGTAAAGGGCACCATAACTGTCGATCCAGGAACTGCCCAGTATACAAATCAGAAACAGCCATTCAGGAGGTTAAAACGCTTCAAAAAGTCAGCTACCCTGAAGCGAAGAAGATTGTAAACCAACGTACACCTAGACCATCGACTTCATACGCAGAAGCAGCTGCTGCTCCCCCCACACCTAAAATCAACGTGGAGCAGTTGCTTAATACGATGGCACCAAGTCTCGCGACAGTGATAGAAAGAATCATTGATTCCAAGATCGAGTCGACTCATCAGATACAACAAAGTAAACATGAGAAGGCTCAATCCCGGACTGACGTCGCCGACAGAAGACCCGCACCAGCGCAGTTTAAAAAACCAGCAAAATCCTCGATTATAACTCCAGCAATAGACGTAATGAAGAAAAATCTTGATCTATCCAACAAAGATCTAAAGATCACCCCGACGATGAGTCATATAGTTAAGGATACTGTGACAAGAGTACAGGAAAAATCTGCGTCAACCAAAATGGAGGTGCAAGTAACTATCGAAAAAGCACCAGACACAGACGATATTAAAACCGTACCTACAGAGCCCCCAAAAGCTCAGAGAACAACTGTGGCGAGAGCATCTGTATCAGCCGGCCCAAGCACAGCCTTAGATATCGGATCGAGTTCATCAGCCGCCGAAAGTGCATCGGTTGCAAGTTTAGACTCAATTGCAACGATGCTCACAGCACCATTGAAGCTTACATCACCAGATATAAGCCGGCGAACGTCATTGGCGTCAGAAAGGGAAGACGAAGCCATGTCCGAAGCCTCAGACACTCTGTCGTCGGAAGTTGAGGCCGTTCGCAGGATGGAAAAGCGGTGTAAAAAAGGTTGGCCGAAAGGAAAGCCTAGGCGGTAATTATGTGGATTTTAAATTAGAAGATTGAAATTTTGCTCACTTATTTTCTTCATGGAAATATGAATTAAAGAACCTTTTTTTTTATTTTGTTTTTTTTTTTTTTTTTTTTTTTGAAGTGGGATGGGGCTAATGACCAAAGTAGTCGATGCCCCTAAAAACCTCAAAAAAAAAAAAAAAAAAAAAAAAAAAAAAATAATAATAATAATAATAATAATAATAATAATAATAATAATAATAATAATAATAATAATAATAATAATAATAATAATAATAATAATAATAATAATAATAATAATAATAATAATAATAATAATAATAATAATAATAACCCAGGGGGGGTCCTGTCCCCCTACTGGGCGCGTCCTCAAGGTGGCGGATAGAGGAAGGCCTTGTAGATATACAGGGTAGGTGGTGTTCTTCAAAGGCCCACCCGCGGACCTTAACAGGTACTTTAAATCCAACGCGTCTGTTCCAGATTGGGCGGCGTTTGGTCGGCGTCTGTTTCCCATGTTAGGGACGGCCGTTTCTAGAGGTGTCGGAGCCTTGCCCACAGGAGCTTATCCTGTTACCCATTTGTTTTGAAAATTAATGGAGTACAACGATGTGAATAAATGCCGGGGCGGTAGGGTGTTGCGGGCTGACACCCTTCGGAGCCGTCGTGATGTTCAGTCTGGGGTGAGGAGTGCTGGAGCGAGTGGCGGCGCCTCACCTAATGGTACCACAAGGCCTGGAACGTCTTCTGTGGCTTCTGTTGTGGCTGAAGTTCAGTCACCCAGTGCTGTAGAACCCCGGGGTAGGAAGCGGTTTAAATGGACAGATGAACATAATGACTTCCTTTACCGTACCTACCTAACTATAACAAAAATGGAATCGGACATGAAACCGTATAGTGTTCCGCTGCACCAAGCGATGGTTGAGAAGTTCCCTGAGCTACGATGTAAGTCTGTCCAAAACATCCTGGATCAGCGCAGATCCCTCTTTAAGTCTAATAGGGTTCCTGCGGATGTGGTGGCGTTAATCCGAGCTGATGTTTCTAGGTAGTTGGGGTTGTTGTCTAGCCCATCTTCAGATGAAAGTACTGTAGAAGAAACGATAAGAACCGACAATCCCCTCTCCGATCAATTTGCTGAGAACGAGATGCTGTATGGTGGTATGGATCCGTCGGCCAGACAGCGTATACCAAGGCTGAGGGTTAATGGCGGAACGAGGAACATAGTGAGCCTTATTAATGAGATTCTTGAAGAAAAAGTAAGATTAGTACCCTCCATAACTGAGCTCCATGAGTTAGTGTACATCGGTGCGATTACGGCAGTCAAAGCGAATGGCCAGCGAATCGTCGCTTCTGCAATGCGTAAGAGTCCCCAGCGTCCACCTTGGGAGGAGAGACTGTGTAGGAAAGTCGATAAGCTGAGAAAAGAGATTGGTCGTTTGTCCAGTTTCTTAACATCTGCTAACCCCAGTGGAAGGATCCGATCGGCGGCGGAGTCGATAATCCGAACATATGAGAACCCGGAAAACACCACCGGCCATGAAGTTCTGGATTTGTTAAAGCAACGATTGATGGTACTGTCATGTTGGCTGCGGCGGTATCGGCAGAGTAACATGCGCCGGGAACAAGCTCACTTGTTCCGTACCAATCAAAAGGAGCTGTATAAGCGGTTGCAGGTTTCACCTCAGCAACAACCTCAGGCGAACGCGTCCCCTACTAGTGAGGAGGTCTTGGGTTATTGGGGCCCGCTTTGGTCGTGTTCCTCACAGCATAACAGTGGGGAAAGGTGGATTCGTGAGGAGCGAAAACGAGTTGATAGAGTCCAGACAATGGTAGATAATTTAATCACTCTAGAAGATGTACAGGAGGCAATTAGGAAAACCCATAATTGGAGGGCGCCTGGGATTGATGGAGTGCATAACTTTTGGTACAAGCGCTTTTCTTCTGTTCACAGGCGTCTTGCAGAATTTTACTCTGCCATCTTGCGAGATGCAAGTCTAATGCCGACCTTTTTCACCCAGGGGATGACCTATCTGATCCCGAAATCTTCTACTGCGAAGGCAGATCCGTCCAGGTACAGACCTATTACCTGTCTCCCCACAATATATAAGCTTTTTACTTCTGTTCTCACTGCCAAAATCAATAAGCATCTTGAGAGGCATCAGATCTTAGCTGAGGAGCAAAAAGGGTGTCGTCAGGGTAGTAGGGGCTGCAAAGAGCAGCTAGTGATTGATAGCGTTATCTCTGTAACGGCAAAGAAGAGTCGGGGCAGCTTATATACTGGTTATATAGACTACAGAAAGGCCTTTGACTCGGTTCCGCACTCCTGGTTGATAGAGGTCTTACGTCTCTACAAAGTCGATCCCGTTATCGTTGAGTGCCTAAGTGTCGTTATGGGTAAGTGGTGCACAAATCTTTTGTTGACTATTCCAGATAAGAACCCCGTTAAGGTCGGAGTAACACAGATCAACCGAGGCATTTTTCAGGGCGATTCCTTGAGCGCTCTATGGTTTTGCTTAGCGTTGAATCCTCTGTCTGCCATCTTACAGAAGTCCAAGAAGGGTTTTGCTCTTGGGCAGTACAGTTTTAGCCACCTCATGTATATGGATGATATTAAGCATTTTTCTGACACTGAAAAAGGGATCCGGCAACTTGTCAAATTAGTCGAGAGGTTCAGTGTCGACATACGCATGAGTTTTGGTCTTGACAAGTGTAGGGTCAATGCTATGAAGAGAGGAAAATGGTCGCAGATTGAGGCGTGTGAAGTGCCGCAGATGGATGCTCCTGCACTCATGAATGCAATGCAGCGTGGTGAGACATATAAGTACCTTGGTTTCCTGCAGGATATTGGAATTAGCCATAGTCGAGCGAAAGAGGACCTTACATCTGGCTTCAAGAGTAGAGTAAGAGCCGTCATGAGTTCCCAGTTGAGTGGTTCTAATAAGGTAAAGGCCATTAACATATTTGCCGTTCCGTTGATTTCCTATAGCTTTGGCGTGATAAATTGGACGCGGACAGACCTTGAAGGGCTTAATAGAATGATTCGTGTATCGTTCACGCGACACCGCTCCCATCACCCGCTCAGCTCTGTCGAGCGGTTTCACCTGTCCAGGAATAGAGGAGGAAGAGGCGTTGTGGATTTGCGGGAGGTTCATGCAAAACAACTGCTGAATCTCCGGAAATACTTCCTAGAGAAGAGCCAATCCAGCTTGCTCCACGGGGTTATAGTAAAAAGTGACAGTAATCTAACCCCATTGCGCCTCGGGGATGAGAAATTTCAGCCCCTTGAGGATAACTTCTCCGAGATTAGTGTGATGGATAGGTGGCGTTCGAAGGAGTTGCATGGGAGGTACTATGCGGCGCTTATGGATGAAGCGGTTGATCGAGATTCGTCTGTGGCCTGGCTGAAGTATGCCGAGTTGTTTGCTGAGACGGAGGGCCTTGTATTTGCTATACAGGACAGGGTCATCAGCACACTCAGCTACAGAAAGCATGTCGTCAAGGATCCTGCTGTAACCATTGACCTGTGCCGTCTCTGTGGATCGACCAACGAGTCCATCGAACATGTCGTTAGCGGGTGTCAGTTTTTAGCTCCAAGGGAATATACAGTCCGACATAACAACGTGGCGAAGATACTTCATCAGAGACTGGCTTTGGACCTGGGTCTTCTCTCCGTTTCAGTCCCGTATTTTAAGTATGCTCCTCAGTCTGTATTAGAGGACGATCAGTATAAACTGTACTACGATCGTACTGTTCTGACGGACAGGACAGTGGAGCATAATAGGCCAGACATCGTTCTGACCAAGAAGCAGGAAAAAATCACCTTTCTGATTGATGTCACAATCCCATTGTCCACCAACATAGTGAAGAAGTACACGGAAAAACTAGTGAAGTATAGGGATCTTGCAGAACAAGTCAGGGAGATTTGGGACCAGGAGAGCGTAACAGTGGTCCCGGTGGTTTTGGGCGCGATGGGAGAGATTCCACGTTCTCTGCATGGTTCATTAAGATCCGTTGGAGCACCAGCAAATCTGTTCCGACCAATGCAGAAGGCTGTGTTGCTGGATACATGCACATGCCGCTTGGTCCGTCGGTACATCACAAGCTCGAGCGATAAGATAACGCCTGTTCTTGAGGGGCCACCTGATCGTCATCAGATGGAACTGCAGACGGGGGACAATGGCCGTTAACATCTGGCAGTTCATAAGTTGTTATGTCTGGTATTTTATCTTTCATTCTTACATTTTACCCATAGTTTTTTTTTTTTTTTTTTTTTTTTTTTTTCAATAGTTCATTCTACCATATACAATGCACGTCAGAACAATAGTTATAGCTCCTGCGCCTTGCCTATGGGCCGGCCAGGATGTTTTTTTTTACTGGGCTTGCCCAAGAGAATGATAATAATAATAATAATAATAATAATAATAATAATAATAATAATAATAATAATAATAATAATAATAATAATAATAATAATAATAATAATAATAATAATAATAATAATAATAATAATAATAATAATAATAATAATAATAATAATAATAATAATAATAATAATAATAATAATAATAATAATAATAATAATAATAATAATAATAATAATAATAATAATAATAATAATAATAATAATAATAATAATAATAATAATAATAATAATAATAATAATAATAATAATAATAATAATAATAATAATAATAATAATAATAATAATAATAATAATAATAATAATAATAATAATAATAATAATAATAATAATAATAATAATAATAATAATAATAATAATAATAATAATAATAATAATAATAATAATAATAATAATAATAATAATAATAATAATAATAATAATAATAATAATAATAATAATAATAATTAATAATAATAATAATAATAATAATTAATAATAATAATAATAATAATAATAATAATAATAATAATAATAATAATAATAATAATAATAATAATAATAATAATAATAATAATAATAATAATAATAATAATAATAATAATAATAATGCCCTGAGGTAGATAATCCCCACGTCCGGAACACAACATCTATGTTCCACGTCCAGGGCGGCAACAGCTGTACCTTTGTACATCACATATAGCTGGCTAACGGGGTTCCGAGTAAATTCCTCGGTTATGCATTGTTGAGTTTGACCTGGTTCCAACTTCAGGTCACTAAACGGACTGGATTATTGGCTACCTGCAGGAAATGAAATAACAAACGATTTTGGAAATGGATTCATACCATTCTTAGAGCTGGCGATGTGGCGGCCAGGGTCAATGTTATTGCAGGTGTAACGGAGACCCTTCCGTTGTCCACATGCCCCCTGCGATGGCAAGCATGTAGCAATGGTGCCCATGTATGTCGGTGCATGGGAGCCCTGAAAGCTTCGGTGTGTAGGGGCCTGGAGTCAGTGCAGAGACTGCGCATCCGCTCTCTGCCAGGACATATGCCGGTTCCACCGGAGTACCGGATAGGACCTCCAAGGTTAGTAGCCCTGGAGTGGGGGTGTACCCCGGCGGCTAGCCTTGCTACAGAAGGGATCAATGTTCATGAATTTTCCTGAACAAACCAACGTGGCAGAGGGTGCACGTAAACACCCTCGTTTGGAAACCGCCGATTCGCCACAAGCGAAGCGGAAAAAAAGTAAAGAGAGTGATAGAATTAGAAAAGATGCTGATAAAATCAGTAAAGATTTGAGAAAAGCTTTGTTTGGTAATAATCTTCCCAAACCAAGATTTTTGGTCATTACAAAAGAGAATGGTAACTTCCAAAAGGTAAGTCCATTCTTAATTGCTAGAGAGATTACAAATTGTGCTGGTGGTCCTGTCAAGGATATCCGTAAGACGTTTAACGGATTACATGTCGAAACTATAAACGACATGCAAAGTCAGAAAGTCCAGGCGTTGAAGAAGATCGGCGAATTTGCGGTTACTGTCCAACCGCATAGTACCCTTAATTCATCTAGAGGAGTTGTTGTTTGCCGTGATCTTCTTAACTGTACTGAAGAAGAAATAGTGCAGGAAATGTCTAGTCAGGGAGTGACACATTGTCGCAGACTTTCTATGAGACGAAATGGTGAGATTCTTCCTTCGGCCTCTCATGTATTGACATTCAATAGGCCAAGTCTTCCTGAAAAGGTACGAGCTGGCATCCATCGGCTTGATGTACGGGCATTTATTCCGCAGCCGATGAGATGTTTTAGATGTCAACGTTTCGGACACACTGCCGCTAGATGTGAAGCGCAGGAAATTTGTATATGCGGATCGAAGATACATGAGGGTGATCCATGTAAAGACCCTCCAGTCTGCATTAATTGTAAAGGGCACCATAACTGTCGATCCAGGAACTGCCCAGTATACAAATCAGAAACAGCCATTCAGGAGGTTAAAACGCTTCAAAAAGTCAGCTACCCTGAAGCGAAGAAGATTGTTAACCTACGTACACCTAGACCATCGACTTCATACGCAGAAGCAGCTGCTGCTCCCCCCACACATAAAATCAACGTGGAGCAGTTGCTTAATACGATGGCGCCAAGTCTCGCGACAATAATAGAAAGAATCATTGATTCCAAGATCGAGTCTACTCAACAGATACAACAAAGTAAACATGAGAAGGCTCAATCCCGGACTGACGTCGCCGACAGAAGACCCGCACCAGCGCAGTTTAAAAAACCGGCAAAATCCTCGATTATAACTCCAGCAATAGACGTAATGAAGAAAAATCTTGATCTATCCAACAAAGATCTAAAGATCACCCCGACGACGAGTCATATAGTTAAGGATACTGTGACAAGAGTACAGGAAAAATCTGCGTCAACCAAAATGGAGGTGCAAGTAACTATCGAAAAAGCACCAGACACAGATGATATTAAAACCGTACCTACAGAGGCCCCAAAAGCTCAGAGAACAACTGTGGCGAGAGCATCTGTATCAGCCGGCCCAAGCACAGCCTTAGATATCGAATCGAGTTCATCAGCCGCCGAAAGTGCATCGGTTGCAAGTTTAGACTCAATTGCAACGATGCTCACAGCACCATTGAAGCTTTCATCACCTGATGTAAGCCGGCGAACGTCATTGGCGTCAGAAAAAGAAGACGAAGCCATGTCCGAAGCCTCAGACACTCTGTCGTCGGAAGTTGAGGCCGTTCGCAGGATGGAAAAGCGGTGTAAAAAAGGTTGGCCGAAAGGAAAGCCTAGGCGGTAATTTGTGGATTCGAAGTTAGGAGAACATAAATTTTTGAACATTTTTGATTTATAGAAATGTGAATAATTGAACCTTTTTTTTTATTTTTTTTTTTTTTTGAAGTGGGATGGGGTTAATGACCAAAGTAGTCGATGCCCCTAAAAACCTCAAAAAAAAAAAAAAAAAAAAAAAAAAAAAAAAAAAAATAATAATAATAATAATAATAATAATAATAATAATAATAATAATAATAATAATAATAATAATAATAATAATAATAATAATAATAATAATAATAATAATAATAATAATAATAATAATAATAATAATAATAATAATAATAATAATAATAATAATAATAATAATAATAATAATAATAATAATAATAATAATAATAATAATAATAATAATAATAATAATAATAATAATAATAATAATAATAATAATAATAATAATAATAATAATAATAATAATAATAATAATAATAATAATAATAATAATAATAATAATAATAATAATAATAATAATAATAATAATAATAATAATAATAATAATAATAATAATAATAATAATAATAATAATAATAATAATAATAATAATAATAATAATAATAATAATAATAATAATAATAATAATAATAATAATAATAATAATAATAATAATAATAATAATAATAATAATAATAATAATAATAATAATAATAATAATAATAATAATAATAATAATAATAATAATAATAATAATAATAATAATAATAATAATAATAATAATAATAATAATAATAATAATAATAATAATAATAATAATAATAATAATAATAATAATAATAATAATAATAATAATAATAATAATAATAATAATAATAATAATAATAATAATAATAATAATAATAATAATAATAATAATAATAATAATAATAATAATAATAATAATAATAATAATAATAATAATAATAATAATAATAATAATAATAATAATAATAATAATAATAATAATAATAATAATAATAATAATAATAATAATAATAATAATAATAATAATAATAATAATAATAATAATAATAATAATAATAATAATAATAATAATAATAATAATAATAATAATAATAATAATAATAATAATAATAATAATAATAATAATAATAATAATAATAATAATAATAATAATAATAATAATAATAATAATAATAATAATAATAATAATAATAATAATAATAATAATAATAATAATAATAATAATAATAATAATAATGCCCTGAGGTAGATAATCCCCACGTCCGGAACACAACATCTATGTTCCACGTCCAGGGCGGCAACAGCTGTACCTTTGTACATCGCATATAGCTGGCTAACGGGGTTCCGAGTAAATTCCTCGGTTATGCATTGTTGAGTTTGACCTGGTTCCAACTTCAGGTCACTAAACGGACTGGATTATTGGCTACCTGCAGGAAATGGAGTAACATAAGATTTTGGAAATGGATTCATACCATTCTTAGAGCTGGCGATGTGGCGGCCAGGGTCAATGTTATTGCAGGTGTAACGGAGACCCTTCCGTTGTCCACATGCCCCCTGCGATGGCAAGCATGTAGTTAAGGTGCCCATGTTCGGAGCATGGGAGCCCTGAAAGCTTCGGTGTGTAGGGGCCTGGAGTCAGTGCAGAGACTGCGCATCCGCTCTCTGCCAGGACATATGCCGGTTCCACCGGAGTACCGGATAGGACCTCCAAGGTTAGTAGCCCTGGAGTGGGGGTGTACCCCGGCGGCTAGCCTTGCTACAGAAGGGATCCACTGTTCATGAATTTTTCTGAACAAACTAACGTGGCAGAGGGTGCACGTAAACACCCTCGTTTAGAAACCGCCGATTCGCCACAAGCGAAGCGGAAAAAAAGTAAGGAGAGTGATAGAATTAGAAAAGATGCTGATAAAATCAGTAAAGATTTGAGAAAAGCTTTGTTTGGTAATAATCTTCCCAAACCAAGATTTTTGGTCATTACAAAAGAGAATGGTAACTTCCAAAAGGTAAGTCCATTCTTAATTGCTAGAGAGATTACAAATTGTGCTGGTGGTCCTGTCAAGGATATCCGTAAGACGTTTAACGGATTACATGTCGAAACTATAAACGACATGCAAAGTCAGAAAGTCCAGGCGTTGAAGAAGATCGGCGAATTTGCGGTTACTGTCCAACCGCATAGTACACTTAATTCATCTAGAGGAGTTGTTGTTTGCCGTGATCTTCTTAACTGTACTGAAGAAGAAATAGTGCAGGAAATGTCTAGCCAGGGAGTGACACATTGTCGCAGACTTTCTATGAGACGAAACGGTGAGATTCTTCCTTCGGCCTCTCATGTATTGACATTCAATAGGCCAAGTCTTCCTGAAAAGGTACGAGCTGGCATCCATCGGCTTGATGTACGGGCATTTATTCCGCAGCCGATGAGATGTTTTAGATGTCAACGTTTCGGACACACTGCCGCTAGATGTGAAGCGCAGGAAATTTGTATATGCGGATCGAAGATACATGAGGGTGATCCATGTAAAGACCCTCCAGTCTGCATTAATTGTAAAGGGCACCATAACTGTCGATCCAGGAACTGCCCAGTATACAAATCAGAAACAGCCATTCAGGAGGTTAAAACGCTTCAAAAAGTCAGCTACCCTGAAGCGAAGAAGATTGTAAACCTACGTACACCTAGACCATCGACTTCATACGCAGAAGCAGCTGCTGCTCCCCCCACACCTAAAATCAACGTGGAGCAGTTGCTTAATACGATGGCGCCAAGTCTCGCGACAATAATAGAAAGAATCATTGATTCCAAGATCGAGTCTACTCAACAGATACAACAAAGTAAACATGAGAAGGCTCAATCCCGGACTGACGTCGCCGACAGAAGACCCGCACCAGCGCAGTTTAAAAAACCGGCAAAATCCTCGATTACAACTCCAGCAATAGACGTAATGAAGAAAAATCTTGATCTATCCAACAAAGATCTAAAGATCACCCCGACGACGAGTCATATAGTTAAGGATACTGTGAAAAGAGTACAGGAAAAATCTGCGTCAACCAAAATGGAGGTGCAAGTAACTATCGAAAAAGCACCAGACACAGACGATATTAAAACCGTACCTACAGAGGCCCCAAAAGCTCAGAGAACAACTGTGGCGAGAGCATCTGTATCAGCCGGCCCAAGCACAGCCTTAGATATCGAATCGAGTTCATCAGCCGCCGAAAGTGCATCGGTTGCAAGTTTGGACTCAATTGCAACGATGCTCACAGCACCATTGAAGCTTTCATCACCAGATGTAAGCCGGCGAACGTCATTGGCGTCAGAAAGAGAAGACGAAGCCATGTCCGAAGCCTCAGACACTCTGTCGTCGGAAGTTGAGGCCGTTCGCAGGATGGAAAAGCGGTGTAAAAAAGGTTGGCCGAAAGGAAAGCCTAGGCGGTAATTTGTGGATTCGAAGTTAGGAGAACATAAATTTTTGAACATTTTTGATTCATAGAAATGTGAATAATTGAACCTTTTTTTTGTTTTTTTTTTGAAGTGGGATGGGGCTAATGACCAAAGTAGTCGATGCCCCTAAAAACCTCAAAAAAAAAAAAAAAAAAAAAATAATAATAATAATAATAATAATAATAATAATAATAATAATAATAATAATAATAATAATAATAATAATAATAATAATAATAATAATAATAATAATAATAATAATAATAATAATAATAATAATAATAATAATAATAATAATAATAATAATAATAATGCCCTGAGGTAGATAATCCCCACGTCCGGACCACAACATCTATGTTCCACGTCCAGGGCGGCAACAGCAACAGCTGTACTTACGTACATTACATATACCATTCTAACGGGGTTCCGAGTAAATTCCTCGGTTCTGCTTTTTTAAGTTTGACCTGTTTCCAGCACCAGACGCAGATGAAATAAAACCTGTACCAATAGAGCCTCCAAAAGCGCAAAGATCAGCTTCGGTGAGAGCATCTATTTCAGCTGGACCCAGTACTGCAGTAGAGATAGAGTCCAGCTCATCCGCCGCGGAGACTGCATCGCTTATTAGTTAAGATTCCCTAGCAAAGATGCTAACACCACCGACGAAACTTTCATCAACTGACGTCAGCCGCAGAACGTCATGGCATCCGAAAGAGAGGAAGACGATGCCATGTCTGAGGCCTCAGATATGCTGCCATCAGAGGTTGAGGCCGTCAGAAGAATGGAGAAACGGTGCAAGAAAGGATGGCCGAAAGGAAAGCCTAGAAAGTAATATTCTGGATTCGAAGTTAGAAGAACGTAAATTTTTGAACATTTTTGATTCATAGAAATGTGAATAATTGAACCTTTTTTTTATTTTTTTTTTGAAGTGGGATGGGGCTAATGACCAAAGTAGTCGATGCACCTAAAAACCTCAAAAAAAAAAATTATAATAATAATAATGCCCTGAGGTAGATAATCCCCACGTCCGGAACACAACATCTACGTTCCACGTCCAGGGCGGCAACAGCTGTACTCAAGTACATTACATATAGCTGGCTAACGGGGTTCCGAGTGTTGTTTCTCGGATATGCTTTTTTCGGCCGATTTTCATCTATAGGCCGTATTACAGGACTGTACTTTGCGGCCACCTGCAGATACGAAATTCTTAACGATTATGGAAATGGATTAATACCGCCTTTAGAGCTGGCGATGTGGCGGCCACGGTCAAAGTTATTTGCAGGTGTAACGGAGACCTTTCGTTGTCCACATGCCCCCCGCGATGGCAAGCATGTAGTAAAGGTGCCCATGTTGTTCGGGGCATGGGATCCCCGAAAGCCTCGCTGTGTAAGGGCCTGGAGTCAGTGCAGAGACTGCACATCCGTTCTCTGCCAGGACATATGCCGGTTCCAACGGAGTACCGGAACGGACCTCCAGGGTTGGTAGCCCTGGAGTGGGGGTGTACCCCGGCGGCTAGCCTTACTACAGAAGGAATTAACCGTTCATGAATATTGAACAACCAAATGTGGCAGAGGGTTCACGTAAACACCCTCGTCTAGAACCGGCCGTTTCGCCTGAGGCGAAACGCCGAAAGAGTGCAGAGTCAAGAAAGATTGAGATTGAGGCTAGAAAAAGCTTACAAAAAGCTTTTTTTAAGAGTAGTGATGTACCGAAACCCAAATCTTTGGTCATTACAAAGGAGGATGGAAATTTCTCGAGGGTGAGTCCTTTTCTCATCGCTCGGGAGATAACCAATTGCGCTGGTGGCCCTGTAAAAGAAATAAGGAAGACCTTCACGGGACTTCATGTTGAGACTGTAAATGATGTCCAGCTTCAAAAGATCCTAGGGCTTAAAAAGATTGGAGAATTGGCTGTACATGTCGATCCCCACGGTACGCTCAACACCTCAACGGGTGTAGTCGTCTGTCGGGATCTTCTAAATTGCTCGGAGCAAGAAATTGTTGAGGAGTTGTCATCACAAGGAGTAATAGAGTGTCGCCGATTGAACATGAGGAGGAATGGCGAAGTCCTACCTTCAGCCTCTCATGTTCTCACATTTAACCGGCCTACCTTGCCGGAGAAGATTAGAGCGGGGATACATCGATTGGATGTGCGGGAATTTATCCCGCAACCAATGCGATGCTTCAAGTGCCAACGTTTTGGCCACACCGCTATCAAATGTGAGAGAACGCAAATATGCGTGTGCAGCGAAGAGGTGCATGAGGGAGAGCCGTGTAAAGAGCTCCCTACATGCATCAATTGCAAGGGACAGCATTCATGTAGATCCAGGAATTTTCCTGTCTACAAAGAAGAGGTAGCTGTGCAGGAAGTTAAAACCCTGCAGAAAGTCAGCTACATTCGAAGCCAAGAAGATTGTTAACGCCCGCAAACCGAGAGCAACAACATCTTATGATCAGGCTGCGGCTGCTGTTCCTGCTCCTGCTCCAATTGCTGTAGATGAGACTCAAATTATAAATAAACTTGCGCCTACTTTGGCTAACATGATTGAGAGGATCATCGAAAACAAGATGAAACCTTTCAGCAATAAAGAATTTGTTAAGCCAAAGATAGTGGTACAGCCTGCTGAAGATAAATCTGTAAAAATGAAAGTTGCTCCTGTAGAAAAGAAAACGGACGCCAAACCAGAATGTCAAGTCCGTCTCAGCGAGATCCTTTATGATAAGAAACAAGAGTGTGTTATAGAGGCTGCAAAGCCTCCCGCAACTGAGGTGGCCTCTAAACCACAGAGGCCACAAAATATCGCACAGGGGGGACGAGTGTCCTCCCTTCCACAGGCGGTGACCTGTACGACCCCCGTGTCTGGGGGCGGCCTGCTAGCCGCCTCTAAATCGGCGCCTGAAACCGGCGCCGATCCATGCCCGTCGTCGTCGGCGGCTTCGGTGGTCTCCGATTCGGAGACCGGAAGCTACACGGGCGACGACGTTCTCCACGAACACGATGCTGTTCGAAAGATGGAGAAAAAAAGAAAAAAGGGGTGGCCGAAAGGCAAACCCAGACAATAATTTAATTAAAAATTAGCGAGTCGATTGTACAATGGAACATCATGGATGTTTTTCAAACATCCATGAGCTCCAACGCTTGGTACATGATGTAGACCCGATTTGTATATGTCTGCAAGAAACGCGTTTCCGCCGAAATGAAAATTTTAAATTAAAAGGATTCGATATATTTCGGCGAGATCGACCGCCAAATGTAAGAGTTAGCGGTGGAGTAGCTATATTAACATCGACTAGAGCTACCACCGAAGCGGTTGTTCTAAACACTAACCTACAAGCGGTCGCCGTTAGAATGAAGCGTCCGCTTCAGGTTACTGTCTGCAGCATATACTTGCCGAATTTTGATTGGAATAAGGATGACATAGCAAGACTAATTTCCGAGCTTCCCCACCTGTTTTACTGGTGGGTGACTTTAACGCTCATAATTCTCTTTGGGGATCGGATCGAGTAGATCCCCGTGGAAGAGAACTGGAAGGGTTCCTGATGAATTCAGAACTTATTATTTTAAACGACGGATCAGGAACCTTTTTCAATGCCAGAGATGGATCGACGTCCTGTATAGATCTTGCACTTATAAGCGGATAGCACCGAGGTACAGCTTCCGTGTCATAGACGATCTGCATGGAAGCGATAATTTCCCGGTACAAATTGTAACTGATGTTACAAGAAAATCATATCCCATCTCTAAAAGATGGTTATTTGATAAGGCAGATTGGACGAGCTTCACAGCTAGAACGATACTCCCAGAAACAACTGGAGTTATCGGAGACGATGTCGACGCCATAACAAATGCAATAATTGAGTCGGCATCGAGATATATTCCCAAAACATCTGGGAAACTTACCATGAAACCCGTTCCATGGTGGAACGATGAAATAAGTGAAGCTATAAAAAGAAAGAAAAGGGCGTATAACGCCTTTAAGAAGCGTCCTAGTATAGAAAATCTTGTAGCCTTTAAGAAATACAGGGCGTATGCAAAACGTCTTATGATAGACTCGAAAAAACGATCCTGGCAGCAATACGTGTCATCCATCGACAAAACTACTACTGCATCAGATGTTTGGAGGAAAGTGAAGGCGATTTGTGGGCGTAATGATTTTGCTCCCATAACTAGCCTTCAAGATGAAGATGAAATAAAAGACACTCCATATGAAATTGCAGAGCTGTTATCCAATCACTTCGAAAAGGCCAGCAGAACGGCCAACTACGAGGAAGGTTTTCGAACAAAAATGAAGAACTCGAAGGTCTACAAAATTTTAGAACTGAGTATAATTACTCATATAATGTACCATTTAAAATGGAAGAATTCGCGAAAGTGTTGGAAAAATCAGGCAATACAGCTGCTGGTCCGGATGAAATCCATTATAATATGATCAGGCAGCTGAATACCACTGCAAAACGCAGATTATTAGAACTTTATAATCAAATATGGCGGGATGGAATGTACCCGCAGCAGTGGAAAAAAGCTCATGTTGTTCCAGTACCAAAGAAAAAAAAATTTAACAGATCCCAATAGCTATCGTCCTATTTCCTTGACGTGCGCTGTGGGAAAGATATTTGAAAAAATGATTAATAATCGACTCGTCTGGGTTTTGGAAAAAGAAAACCTGATATCACCGTATCAAGCAGGTTTTCGGCAATACCATTCTACCACTGACCAAATGATCAGCTTAGAGGACGTTATATATAACAGCTTTATTACAAGGAAACATTGTGTCGGAGTCTTTTTTGATCTTCAGAAGGCTTTCGATATGACCTGGCGTCATGATATAATGCTCCAGATACATGAATGGGCATTCGTGGCAATCTGCCAGTCTTACTGAGCAACTATATGAATGACCGTACTTTCCAAGTACGAGTCAATAACGAATATTCATCTGTAAGAAATTTGTAAAATGGCATACCACAAGGTTCGCCGTTGAGTGGTACCTTGTTTACCATTGCCATTAATAAATTGATATTAGCCACTCCAGTAGAAATAAGCAAAAGCGTCTATGTTGATGATTTGGCAATTGTGTATGCCAGCAACAAGACTGCTATGGTGAGGTACAAATTGCAACGAGCGATCAATGCTCTAAATGAAGTTGTAAGGAATACAGGATTCCAATTCTCACCAGAAAAAACGTGCTGTGTACACTTTTGTAGGAAGAGAATTCCTCATCAAAGTCCTGCGTTGACAATTAATGATAATCCAATACAATATAAAGACAACGTAAGATATTAGGACTAGTATTGGATAAATCCCTTACATGGGGATTACAAATAGAGGACTTGAGTGATAGATGCAAAAGAGCCCTAAACATTATAAAATGTTTATCGAACTTAAATTGGGGATCGAGCAAAGAGACATTATTGAGATTGTATAAGGCATTGGTTCAATCGAAACTCGACTACGGATGTATTGTATATTCATCCGCTAGGAAGTCGCATTTAAGAAAGTTAGACGTAGTTCATAATAGCGGAATAAGATATGCAACAGGCGCTTTCCGCACAAGTCCGGCGGCTAGTCTGATGTCTGAAGTCGGAATAATGCCGCAGCAAATATATGGGCTTATCCATCCCATATAAATAATAACTTTTCAACAACAATCCTATGGCTGCATTATACTAACGTCGTGCTACCTATTCCAGACCAGCCGGAATTAGGTACCACGAATTAAGAAGTAAATACGAAATTGCCATTCCAGATATATTAGCAATTTCTGCTAGAGAAATACCGCCATGGCTCTTGCCAGCGGTAAATACAAGGTTGGATCTCTCTCAAGGAGAAATAAAAAAGAATCCAGCAGTAATCATCCAACAGGAATTTTTGGCAACCGTCAGTAGTTACGAAGAACATGTTAGAATTTATACTGACGGTTCTAAAACCGAACATGGTGTTGGATGCTCCATATATGTAAATGGAGAAGCCCATTTTTGGAAACTGCCAGATGTAGCTAGTGTCTACACGGCAGAACTTACTGCACAATTCAGCAAGCTCTTCGCTACACTGAACACTATTGCGAAGAGAGAGTGCTAATATGTTCCGATTCTTTAAGTGCACTTGTCGCAATTCGGAACAAGAACATTAAGGATGTCCTAATTGCAAACATCCTGTCCATTTTATACGTTCTAAATCAACAAGGACAGCGATGCGTATTTGTATGGACTTCGGAGCATGCTGGTATTACAGGTAATGAAATCGCAGACGAAGCTGCCAGAAAGGCAACAGTCTGCGATGATTTGGATGCATTTCCTGTAAGAGTGGCAGATGTTAAAAACCGTCTAACAAACATAGTAAAAAACAAGTGGAATGCTGAATGGAGGAGTTTAAATACAAAATTAAACTCAGTAAAAACTTCTCTATACAAATGGAAAAGCGACTTTAAGTTGACTCGCCGTGAACAAGTAGCGGTGACCAGACTTAGAATCGGTCACACGCGATTAACAAATTTATATTTGTTAACCGGCGAAGTGAGACCAATGTGTGGTGTTTGTAATAAAACACTGACAATCAAGCATCTAATACCATATATATAAGCATCTAAGTGTACCATATATGAGGACCTCAGAAAGAGGTTCCGTTTTAGAAATAATATTACTGCTGATCTGGATAATGGAAATGAAGAAAATATAGTTGCATTTTTACACGCCAATGGACTTCTTAGAAGTCTGTAATAGTGGAAAATTTTAAAGCTGTGTTAAAGAATCTGTAAGAGGTAGTTTCATTTAAATGTGGAAGTCTCGAAGTGTGGCACGTGTAGTAACGTGAGGTAGCCCTCTTGCCTAGGCCATTTTGGCTCACCTGCATTCAAGAGCAGTGAGTCGGGGTGTGTCCGATGATGGCATGGGGGACCCTCAAGGGTGGATTGAGGGCGCGAGGCTATGGGTTTGCGCGGTGCATGCCTGTAACCTGTTTTTAAGAAGGAGTCAACTGCCACGGCACCCTGGCGCGACTGATATACTGCTCAACGGCGGTTCTGGTCGCCCCGAGGGTGCTTAAACAAACTGTAAACGAGACTCGTAGAAGAAAGAAAGAAATATATGGTATTAATAAGTTGAATTTTTAATTTCATGGTCTTTTGAGAACCTTATCTCAAATTTTAATATCGGGGCCCTTTACACCCCGTAAGTGTTGTGTTCGTCCTTGTTTTTTGTGTATTAATGTTTTGTGTAGTTTGTGCTTTTAAATAAAATGTAAGGGCCCTTTACACCCTTACATATGACGACCCTGATGGTGATACTAATTTCTTTTAAAGAATGTGACGACGGCTAATGACCTTAGCAGTCGATGCCCGTAAAAATTCAAGAAGAAAAAAATAATAATAATAAAAATTTTAGTGATTCCTTATTGAGTATAAACCCTATAATTAAAATATTAACGAATTATATTATTCTTTTATTACATTACACAATCATTAGATAGGACATTTGCCTACAATTTTAACCTGAAGACGCAATTTGAGGTCTCGAAACATAAAAAAAATTCAGCTTTAATCACAAAATATGTACTAAATAAATGTTTCGAGACCTCTAAATTTCATCTTAATTAGTATTTTGTAAGTTTGAACATTATACTTTAAAAAATAATTTTAAAAACAAAATAAATATAAAATACTAAACTAGTAATTAATACACACATGAATGTAGAAACAAAATTACAATATTGAAACTAAATTGTTAGTTCAGAATAACTGGTTTAATAACGAAAAAATGAAAAGAGACCACTTTTCGTTTACAAGTGCGATTATTATGTTAATGAAATTAAAAAAAAAAAAAAAAAAAAAAAAACTAGGAAAAACAAAGAATAGTTTTTTTTTTTTTTTGTTGACACTTTTTAACCTTACTCAAAATTAGCCTAGCGGCTGATGAGTTGTGTGTCTGAGGGGAGGTCCAGTCGAACGAGCATATGATGT
The DNA here is from genome assembly GCF_047948215.1 of Lycorma delicatula. Classification (NCBI taxonomy): domain Eukaryota; kingdom Metazoa; phylum Arthropoda; class Insecta; order Hemiptera; family Fulgoridae; genus Lycorma; species Lycorma delicatula. Next base: position 44,375,340 of record NC_134455.1, on the reverse strand, counting down.
TCGACTGCTCTGCTCTTGGGGGGGTCAGAGACCGGGCCACCCTGGAACTTAGAGGTCAGGGGGAAAACTGGCCGCTCATAAACGGCGAGTCAGTGTGGCGAGAGCCACATTGTCGGACCGTGTGGGAGTTCCTCAATGAGGTTGCGAAGTTCAACCGTCATCGCTAGAGCTTTTTAATTAATCTGGGTTATACTGATTCCTATAGCGCCGCTGTGGGAAGTTTTTCTTGATATAATGGCTGGCCACCAGCCAGATACAAGCTCCAAGCGCTTTAAATGGTGGACAGACACTAGCTGGCATACAGCGACCAAGGCGTGACAGCCTAAATCGCTGTCTTTTATTTTATTAACTTTAATGACTTTTAGTAATTAGTAACAAGGTGTGATCTAGATCTCCCCGATCTAGATTTAGTTTGACAAGTGGACGGTTGGAACACATAAGCAGGTGTTGAATAGCACCCTGCTTAATCCTCTCACGCTGATAGGTAGCTCACTAGGAGCTTTTAGGTAACGAGGTCGCTAAACTGTTTTAGAGGCACAGTAGCCATATCTTGGCACTGACATTTGGTCTATGCTCTAGGGCAACCGAATGGGGTGGTGGCGGGAGAAATGCCAGTTAACCAATAACCTTACTAAAAGTCAATTTATGTGAAACGAGACAAAAAAATTCCAAAAATTAGTCCTGCCAATTAACATTAATTTTTTTCTTTGTCCTTTACCGATTTACGTGTTTTTGAACCAGCGGTTTGTAACAGCAACTTCACTTGCTAAGTAACAACTATTTCTGTTTTTTTTTTTTAAACTAATTTCATTCATTTAATTAAATGAAAAGATTTTTGTTTTCGGAAACAAAAATTTCATTATTACTTCTCTAATAAATTGATGTTTGTAAAGAAACATGCGATCAGGTAAATTATTACGTGTCAGTGTAATTATGCATATTAAGACTAAGTAAAAGATTAGCGGCACTTCTAACACTCCATAAGGTTTTCTTCCATTCATCAGTAAATGTAACAATTATTTTAAAACAATTTAAGCCGATTTTTTAAAACCTTTTAAAGAAAGATTCAGTAATTGAAATTGTGTATTTTCAGTCGACACAATTATATTACATTCCAATTAATTAGGGAGTATTTCGTCTCCCTCTTTTTCTGTTTAGTCTCCGGAACCACCGTAAGGTATTACTTCAGAGGATGAATGAGAATGATATGTATGAATGTGATTGAAGTGTAGTCTTGTACAGTCTCAGGTCGACCCCTCCTGAGAAGTGTGGTTAATTGAAACCCAACCACCAAAGGAAACCGGTATCCACGATCTAGTGTTCAAATCCGTACATAAAAAAGTAACTAGCTTTATAAGGATTTCAACCTTAGAACTCTCGACTCCGTAATCAGCTGATTTGCGATGACGAGTTAACCACTAGACTAGCCCGGTAAACAAGTATTTTCTCCTCTTTTCAAAACTGAAAAAGAAGTCAGAATGAATTTTAAAAGTGCCAGGTCAGTAAATATCTTAAGATTTTTTTGTTTTTGCCAAATAACAAGTATCCAGAATATGAATACCCGTAACATTTTTCTGCTTCCATGAGACTAACTATAATGTATTCTTATGCGAGAATATTTGTAATAATTGCTACTTAATATATATTTACTAAGACTTATTTATAAGATGTAAGATTTAATTGATTTCTTGAATGTGACTGAATCAACTATACTAAAAAAAAACAAAAAAATTACCAAAATATATTTGATTACATATAAAAAATTATTTTTAAAAAAAAAAGCTTTTGTTTAACTAATATTAATATTAACATTAATAAAAAAAAGGAAACAAATTAGAAAAACCCTCTAAAATGTAAAAAATAAGAATGAAATCAAATTGAGAATTCGAATATCCAACTTCTAACACCGCAGTATTGTATTGTCATCGAAGTTACATACATGTACCAAATTTCATTGATTTTCATAAGATAGATCAAAAGATATAGCAGTTGCAAGATTTGATTATAGCTAAAGCAAGTTAAATAAAAGATTATAAAAAAGTACAAAATCTTCTCGAAAACAGCTCTATCGAAAATGTGTGTTCATAGAAAATAGGAGGTTTATTCAACGTATAAATATTGTCCGTTTTTCTTTTTCACAGTGGAAAATGAATTCCTGAACTAGACATTTTTTCACAAAGCTAATTGCTAGAACATTTTTGCATACTAAAAGCTGATAAGATAGTGTTAAAATACATTATTTTTAACTTATAATATGTAACTTTAATTTAATGTGCAGCATCGGTTGAGACCTGAGTTTTAATAATGTTTCATAACACGATTTTCATTTTTCTGTAAATGTTTATCCATTGCGCTTTGTTTCAATTTACGCATAAATAATTAGAAAAGTATATTCCTTCGTAATTATCTTCTGTAATTTTAACAAATAAAAGGAAAACGTATATCAAAACGAATCCCAGTGCAATATTATAATAAAAAGAAAATAAACAAAAAAAAAGTTATTTTATTCTCACAAAATTTATTTAAAAAATCACCCGTGATTTTTAAAATAAATTTGAAAATTAAATAATTTTTTTTTATTTTCTGTTTATTATGATGGATTTTTATTGAAAATACTATACTGTCGGCTTCATTCATCGAATATTTGTGCATTACATTTTAATCTTCTTACGTCTTCTTTCTATATATTACAACGTGCAAAAATATTTAATAAACTAATACACATGACGTATTTTAGTTTATCTACATAAACATATATTTTATTGCTACGTAAAATTACAAAGAAAATGAAATTTTGTTTTTGCGAATTTTGGCTACGCTTTGCTCTCAGTAATCTGTTGATCTGTTTCTCAGCCAAGTCATCTGTTTTTCAGTACGCCTCATAGCTGAACTGGAACCATCGATCATCCTATTAGACTGCTTCCTATTTTTGGAGAAAGGATCTCAATTTATTCCTTTGAATACCTGAAGAACTCAAAAAAAATCATCATTTACACATAAATTTTTTTAATAATTTCTAGATGTTTCTTGGTTTGCACAACATAATGTCCGAGTATGTCATAAAAAGAGATAGAAATTTCTGGTCATGAGAAGCATATGTCTTCTCTCTCTTTTCTATAAGCTATTAACTTAATTATAATAAAATATAGTGCTATATTGTACGATAAAGGTTCATATAGTCAATCCACTATTTGTTACATATTTTGAAAAAAAAAATATTTCACAATATACAGGTATTTGATTTATGTATTGCATTTAAAGCTATTTTCTCTGTCTGTGGATTACCAGTATCGTAAATAGCGATGAAATTGATTTTTTATTTTATTTTTTGTGTTTTTTGTTTGTCGTAAATTTTAATAATAATTATTTTTTTGTTATTAGAGTACGATGGTTTATTTACTTCAGTTTAAATTAATCAAATATCTAAATGTCTGCTAGAAAAATGTTTTTCTTTTAAAAAATCCAAAATTTATTTTAGTTGATCGACTAAAATTAAAGTTAGAGGAGGTAAGCATAAATCTTTTTATAATTAAGATTGAAAATATTTTCAAAGTTTAGCCGATTATACTGTACTATTATATCTTTTTTATACTAATATGAAACAAAATTTTTAAACATTACAAGTGAGATAGATACTTACGTTCTTATCCTATAAACAATATTATTTTTTCGTTTTTTTTGAAGTGAGCGATACTGTTTTACCAAAATATATATTTTTAATCATTACGAATCATCGCCTTCTCCATAAACATTTAAAGTAAGCAAATGCGAAATATCGATTTAAATTACTACGTCTACTTTAAATATATTTATTCTTACACTATTTATGTTGTTTTTACGTTTTCGCACAAACTCAACAATAAGAAGTTCCAGAGGATTGACAAATTTTAATTAATGAAACCTTCAATTAGTTTTCTTCGGAATCAATAAATAACATCCAAATAAAACCACCATAGCAATTATTTACTTTTTTAACGTTAAATTCTTATACAGTATGCAAATATCGCTACCTAAAGAAAATTCATCGCTTGGTTACTTGCGAAAATAGGAGTACAAAAATAACTTTCCATTTAATGGCTAATAACTCGCGTACAGTTATTAGCTAAAGAAATACAGACTTTATGCTAAAACCTCCACTAGTAAAAGTATAAATGGTATCTCTGATAGAACTAATATAATTAGTATCTCAAGAACGTCCTACTGTTGTAAAATAAAATTCGCCTTTCAGTCTAAGTTTACTACACACTAATTAACGCATAAATCTAATATAATTTAATTACTACATACTCTACGTTCGGAAAATGCAATATTACTGCTTTTTTTAATTAAAAATTTAAAACGACTTTTTAAAATTCGATTTAAAAGTTACCTTTTAAAATTTCTATTTTGACTCCATTTAACAATCCAATATTTAAATCCAATTAACAATAATCTTCTGGAACAATACATTTTCTGGGATCCCATAGTTTCAATATTTCCTTCTATCCATAAATGCTTAATTATTATGTAAAAAGTGTACTGCTATTGGTATTTTTTTGTACAATAGATTAATTTTTTACCTTCAGATGTTATTTGTTAAAATTATTATAATTATATGAAATTTCACTTCCTAAATTCACTCTGCCTTAAATATACGAATAATTGACTTTTGTGTGTGATTCTTTTATTTTGCGAACACATTTACGTTTATAATAGAAAATGTAAAGTATTTGCAAGTAAAGCCATAATAATTTGTTTGGTTGAAATCTTAATTGACCTTGCATAAATACAACTACGAATATGTGAAAAATTAAGATAACAAAATCATGTAAATCTGATTGAAAATAAATTGAAATTTACTGCTTTATAATAGCGAATTAATGTACAAAACTAGAATAGAAATCGATTCAATGCGATAACTGATTCTAATTCTCACAAACCGAAAGCGATAAATATTTACCGACAATATACGTTAACCGTAGCCTAAAATATATTCCATTTATGTCTCGTCACCCGCAACACGAAATCCTTCCGAACAATTCAATACTGATTCGTTCAGACAGTGAGATTACACCGATTTCCAAAAAATCGGTTTACTGCATCTTCTAACTAATCACAAGTATGAATACATTTGATCAGTCGGGCAACAGCATATTTACACCAATTATACCGGTGAAAGAAACTGATCCATTATAATGCAGTAAATTCCAATCAATCACACTCCGTTATTTTGTAACCGATCGCAAGGTGTGAATAACTGCTGAACAATAGGAATGTATTTGCATGATTTTCATAATCAATAATCTATTACTGATTGTGGTTTTAACATTTTTCCTATAGTCTAACGATGTTTCTTTTAATTATTATTTAAAAAACAAAGGCTACAATTTTAAAATTTGAATAGAGAATTAAATTATAGCCTCTTTTTTTACAGTCAGTATATTATTAACGTCCTTTAAAGGCAATTGATGTCAAAGTATCTTCTTGAAAGTTGAATTTCAGTTTAAAAAGCAAAATACAAACAAAGAAAAACTGTAAAAGATAAATGAATTATTAAGTACGTTTATGAATATTACAACTGAATCTTTACGCTATATTTAAAAAAATATATTTTATGTTGTTAAAAACTTTGAAAAATTTTATTTCAACCCGATACAGGATAATTACTTTGCATAAAATATGCAGATTAATATATTTATCTGGTAAATCAATTTTTCTCGCTAAAAATAAACAAAAATATATTGTTCGTTTAAGAGGGTGGCGTATTGATTATACTTCATATGAAGAAATAGCCAATACTATTTACATTTCTGTAGTGTAAATTTATTTATAGAAGCGACATTAATTATACGTGTGTACTTCGTGCTTACATGTGCCCAGCTACAACGGCTGTGTCATTTGTCACCTATAAAAATTGTACTCGATGAAATTTTCTATTTAACATGCGATAAATCAAGAAAATAAACAGGATTTAAATAAAATAAGATTTAGTTAAGTTAAATTAAGGTTAGGTTTATTTTAGAAAACTTTTGTTTCTCAAAGTATATTCTCGAGAAGTACATGGTTATTTCTGCCAGCTAGATTTGTTCACCTACTTAAACTATGAGTAGACGTGAAATGACGCTGGAAAATAAAATTTATCTCAGTTTAAGTCAAAATCTAAAAGTTTTAGCTTCAATCATTAATCAAAATTCTATAGAAATTTCAATTTTTATTCACACAATTTCATTTAAATGTCAATTATGGAATCATTCAGATCGGCTTAGCGGTTTTTATGTATAAAGCGAGCATTTTTCTTTACAGACTTACTTAACAAACATAAATCCAGAAGTTTGAATTTATATATTTAAATTTTAATATAATTACATAAATATCATTATTACTGCTGATTATTTAACAAGTATCACCAATTTGTAATGTAACTTTGAGTCCATTATATTTTTAAATAAAACAATAAATTTGGTCAATACTATTTATATATAAATCACGTACTTTACTATTTACATCATTCTTACTTATACTGTATTCTTAGCAAAATTACATAAATGTAAAACTTGGATTATTACAAATACGTAATGCCCTAAACACAGATAAAAGTAATATAATGAAATAAAATAAATATTAGACGACTCCTAGAAATGAAACAAAATCTACTGATTGAAAACTAAAATATAAGATTTGCAGCTTGCTTTCATTGAGGAATGTGCTTAAAAAGATTGCTTAAAAATCACATATTAAATTCCTTTAGCAAACAAGCAGTCTCCAAGGATACCAAGTTTCGGTCACATAAAATTTTGATTAAAGTTATGTGATTTAAATAATAAATTAAATGATATTCCGTTAATTAGGACAGTAAATAAAAAAATCCAAACATTGATGTCTAGGAAACACCGTATTCTGCCTTTTAACCCCCGAATTTTGATCTTTAAAACTTCCTATTTATGGTCAAATTGGTATGACAGAAACAGTCTGAGTCTATTGCCAGTAATATTATAAGGTGTCAGTTTTATTTAGAAATCCATTGTGGAAATATCAAATGCCGCCTAAATCAGATCGCCTAGAGTTATACTTGCATGTTTTTGATTTTCAAATGAATCAGTGACCTGATTCACGAACTTTTGTACAGCCCTTATTTGTATTTTTACCTTGCCAGAAATCAAATTATTAGTCATAATTGATCAAATTTTGGTCATCCATTTCAAAGCGAGAACACGCCTGATTTTGTATAAGTGTTTAAAAACCTTAGATAAAACGGAAAGAACGGATATGGGATGGTAATTTTCAACTACAAATTCATCTTATTTTTTTAATATTGGAGCTGAAACACTATTTAAAAATGAATGGCCAAGAAAAATGAATTGCTTTTATCTTACCCTAATATCTCTAGAAAGGGAAATTTTAATCAAATTGTTCAGTGATAAACAATATCTTCAGCAATTACATTTTAACAATACGTTTAGCAAATTATTACTTATATCGTAATAATCGCAATTACAATACGACGACTTCAATCTTAGAAATAATTTCTTTAATGTCACATACAGAAACTTCTTGCAACTGTAAAGGTTTTATTCCAAATGAACATTTATTCGAAACTTTCTGGTAAAAACAAATTTCCAACTACAAAAATTTCAGTTTTCATATATAATTAACCAAATAGGGATTGGATTCGCGTGCAGTAAATGATATTTTCGGAATTTATGAAGAAGTTTGAATTAAATTCCTTATTATAGTTTACGGGACATTACACTTATTACATGAAGTTTCAGTTAATGAACGGTAGTCTTACGTTTTACATATAACAAGAGATCATTGTGCATTTCAGTGATGTAAATCCTTAAACCCATTAATATTATTCTATTTCTGGTAAACTCCCTGGTGAATCAATTCACTGTGTAGATTTCTAAGTCTTATTTCTAAGTTTTATAGGATTTCAAATAAAGTAAATAATACCTAAACGATAAAAAATACTTTTGAAATAGATTCTCAAAATCTCCATCGTAACACACAACCCCAAGTCCACCAACTCAATCCTTATGCTGTTACAACTGGTGCATTCCATAAGATCTAATTAGGTTAAAAAATATTTTACATTACTTGACTCTGTAGTAACGTCTATATTATGGTCGGTTCAATAAATGAAATTGTAGCCGGAAAATCGTGTTTTTTTTTGAAAACCCTTTCATTAATCTCAAAAAATACATAGTCTTTGGATACCTCTACACCGACATAAATATTATTTTCTGTTTTTTTAATAATACCTCAACCATTTCATAATAATCCTCCCTGATAATTCAGTGAGATTTATCACTGAACTTTCAATGTCATTAGCTACGTAGATTGCTGATCTCTTCCGTCTAATTTCCAATCTACAGAAGCCGTCTGCAACCGATAACTATAAGAAAATAGAACCAAATTTCATCACATTTCAACCGTTGTTCATAAAAACAAATTATTTCACAGTGTCCATTGTTATGTAAAAATCAACCATAGAATAGTTAGATGTAATATATTTATATTATTAATATTATCTATGTAGCGAAATTTGAAAATTGTAAACAATCATATGATTATCGGGAGAGGCTCATTCTACCGAATCATCCACGTTTATTGGCTAATTCCGTTTCTCTTTTAAAACCGAAAAAGATTGCCTTCTACCAAATATGAAGACAACAATGATTTTCTTTATTCGAAAATTAAAAAAAGCTTAGACAGTTCCACCTGGTAGATACTGTCATTAAACTCTTTTTAATGAAAACAAAAACTATTTTAGAGAAGTAATATTCCATTTTCATCAACAGTAATGTAAGATTCAGTTAAATATTATAATTTGAAAAATAATTATCAACTCCATTTTCAATCAATTTTTTATTACGTTGCTTATTTTTTTTTAGCTAAATTCTTTTTCATTACATTATTTAAATGGATACCGTGACATTTATGATGAACAGAGATGAGAATATATAGTTTATTACCTAAAATTGCTATTTAGAAACAATAAATCAACTGATAATTATTATCTTCTATCCTACCTTACTAAAGGGCAGTTGTATCTGTGTCTGTGTGTGTGTGGGTGTGTGTGTGTGTATGGGGGTGTGTGTCTATCCCCCTTAGCTTAGCACTGGAATGTACCGATCATTAGCGGAAACTCCCAATTCGTTAGTACATGTCTCGTAGTGGTCAGGTGTATAGTTGTTAAATAATAAATAAGACCGATCAATGTGGTCCAAGTCCCGTGTGTTTTTGATTGAAAATAAATCGATTAACGAAGTGTTACTTTGACCAAGGGTTACTTGGTCGATTCCTTTTTTTCTATAGGGGTCCCATTTTAATACGAGATATATTGTTTTAATCCTACAACGAATTCTGTAGGATGAATTCAATAAGATACGAAACACTATTAAGAATACTATATAAAAATAAATTGTGATAAATTTTGTTTATCACAACTCTTTTGTTGATATCTAATATATAAATAAATAGTTTGCAAAAAACATTAGCACAACATAAATATGTGTAGGCATAGCGTTGTATGTAGAGAATAACATCTTACACAGTATATTGAAATATAAAAGTAATTTCGTATAGTAGGAAAATGATCGAATGAAAATTCAAGCTTGACAGAATTTGTTTTGATTTCAATTTTTGCATAGAGTTGAAGATAGAATTGTACGTAGAGTTCCACGTAGATAAAGTCATAGTTGCTCCTAAATAATCTTTTCTGTAAAAAAATAATGATCACTAATCTATATACTCTTAAATAAAAAAAGAGTTGATTTCTTTGAAGATTGAGGACCCCATAGGTATACAAAAAAAATCTAATTCGGCAAAAAGTTTCTACTTATTGCAAGGGTGGTCTTTATGTTTTTCTTTTACATTGTCGATTATCCGGTTGTCCGGTTATCCGGACATTATCTTATTCCGAAATTCAGTTATATCTACGAGACGGTACGAATAATTTTAAAAATTCAAACGGGTTATTTTTTTACCATGTTAAGTGCTAACATTTGCATAAAAAATATGTTCTCTGGATCATTCGGTTATCCGTTATTTTTCGAAATTTACTTGTATCTCCGGAACGGTACGACCAATTTTAAAAATTCAAACAGTGATAGGAGTACAAGGGCTAATGTTAAAATTATGAGATAAAATAAAAAATCGAAATGAATAATTAAAGTACCGGAAAAACAAATAGTAAAAATCTTTTAAATACAGTAATGTTTCGTAATACGCAGTTAATGCGAGGCACGCTCAAATGAATCATTCTTGAAAATTTTCCAAGATTATAAAAAAAACGAACATTTGGCTGTACCTTATGGGTTGTGTGGAAAACAGTTACAGTTAGTTTGTAAAATTTTAGTGAATTTTTTAACTAAGTTTAAAGAAATGTATTTTTACACGTTAACGATAAATAGATCAGTTTCAAAAACTGAATCTCCTTTTACGCTCCAAAGAGCAGAGCGAAGCGATGCATAGCTGTAAACCCGGTTTCGCTGAACTGAACAGCTAGTTTTATAAGAAACAATATCCATATCAAATTAGTTACCATGCCCTGATCTCCATAAACGGAGTAATATTTTAATATTAATACATGACAATTACTGTTACATCGGTCTCGAAGTACCACAGTTGAACTTTTTTTATCGTCAACCGTATTTTTGGCAGTTTTAAGTCCTAGATTTTTATTTGAAACAGTGTAAAAATATTTTAATAAAGAAATGATAAATTGGAATACCAATGGCTAGAATCCTTATTTCATAACTGTTTGTACTGCTGCCGTATCGAATCGTATTGGATTTTTATCATTTGAGCGCATGTTTACATACGAGGAATACGGATGCGTGTGTATGTTTGTCTATTTAGTTCGAAACTAAATTAATTAAACTTAATTTTAGAAATTATATTAAATTTAGGGTAAATTAAATCTACAACATTTTAGTACACTAACCATTGTAGAACCATTTAAAATTTCATTTATCAGGTATAACTTTAATTTAAAACAAAATGGAAAAGATGTAACTATACGGCTTTTGTACGTTACTAGCAGGAAGATGATAATTTAGAAGAGGTCTATCGTTTCAACCGGCTGATTTCTGTTTATAATTTATCATTTGTACAAGGAATAGAAATTTCCTTAATTATTCTTCATTTACATTTCAATTTTTTATTTGTATATATGTTTAAATTAATGTTTAGTAAATTCAGAGTACAATGCAAACGTAACCGCCCAAAAACCTACTTGAACGTTTTTGACTTGAGAACCTCTTAAATCTGTCTTATACCGGCTTTTAAATTATGCCCTCTACCCGAAGGAAGGTTTATTTCTCGCGGAGGACAAAGATAAAACAACTTATCATGTGAGGATTTTTCTCACTTGAATGTCGTATTTATATTCTCATCAGCATTACAACCAATAGGCTTTCAGACAGTAGAGAGAAAACTGATGTCGTCGTCAGTCTATTAAATTTGTCTAAATTGACTATAAATTAATATAAATTCAGTGTTTTGGTGAATAATATACTCTTAAAAATTGGTAGCCTTGATATAAGAGAGTATCTTCTTTTCCTAGAAATATCTCCAAAACTGGAAGTTTTTTTTTATAACAGATTTTTTATTTCATCTAAAATTTAACACTGAAAACTCGAAGTGTGCTAGCAAGTGAGTATATAAGCGGTACATTCGCGCCTTTCTTCACAGTGAAGCAGAGTAACTGCATGAAAGTTACTAATGAAGTTAAGACAGAAGATTGTTAAGAGTTTTCTACAAGAAAAATAGCTGAAAAAATATTGAAAAATTCACGGTACTGAAAAAGCTGTTATAGAACAGTTAAACTGAAGGATCGACAGAACAAATTATTTTCCATAATGGAATTTTGATAAGGTAAACAACTTAGTATTTCAACTTCTTAGAATCTTCTAATACACTTTTATTTCATTTGTCAATGTACAAATGTATCATAACCTGACGGCTAACGATGAGCTGATATAAGAAGCAATTCTGTTATGATAAAATGAAATAACTATTCTCAACAAAAAAAGTAATAATAGTTCAATTCCACGTTTACTAGAGAAAGTGAGAATTGAAGAGGTTACTCATGATTTATTCACTGAGCCAAATACAGTTACACATTAGTAACGGGAGCCCATCGAAATTCAGTTGCTCCCATCAAAAATAACAGAAGCTTTGTAAACAATACCATTCTGTTCTCCAAAGAGACTGATCGTATAGTGAACAGAATTATTTTCAGATAAACAACTCTAACTACATCACTTGAATCTCAAGTGTTTTTCAACTTCGCAGGTGTAAAATTGACTTAGACGTTAAGTGTAATTACTGACTCTCTTTCTCTAAAAGCAATTGATTATAAACAATTCTTACTCATCAAGGGATTCATTTTTAATAATTTCTTTTTGATTCTTCAATTTGTTTTTAGTTTTCTAAGTTTATTTCTAATCGTTTACGTTTTTTTTCTTTATTCCTAGTCAAATATGTGTGAATTATTATTATGAGAGATATAGAATCTAGCGGTTTGTAAAATGCCTATCTTCATACTATTTGAAAATACTTTAGCAACAAAGGATTTTTTTTGCGTCTTTACAACAATACTATGGAATGTTATTCAGTTTTTCCACTTTATCCATAGGTGGGTAGGATACAATTATGTTCTTTTACTTCCAGTAATTCTCCAGCTTTTCAGTTACGTGCTATAGACGCTGCTAAATAAGCACGAAAAGATACTTATAATTAAATATACAAGTAAATAAGCTAAATTTCCCTCTTCAGCTAAAAAAAGTCAGGACTATAATAATTTCTTGAATTTAAATGTAAATGTAGCGTACAAAAACTTGATAATGTACTTGAAATAATAAAATTTATAAGAAAATATACTAATGCTGTTATGTAAATAAAAGTACTGAAGATTAAACAATTTTTTTAATTCCCATCCCTTTAAAAAAACAAATAAAAGTATTAGTTGACAAGAGGTTATACTAGTTTTATTAAAAAAAAGGAATAAATAAAAAGAAATAAATTCGATTGGCAAAAACGATATTTAACGATAAAAATCGAGGGTTACACTTGGAAAGTAATACATTACGTCGCGGAGTTTCGATTCGTAAAGGTTTATATACTCTAGTTTTATTAAAAAATGAAAAATATGGTATAAAGTGTATGATGTGACTATCAATTCATAAAAAAAATAAAAGAATAATCTAACAAAACACAGTGTTATCCAAAAACAATACAATAAAACTGTAACCGGACGGTAAGAGTCTCGCAGATATCATTTCTTCCCGTCAAAAAACAAAAATTTCTGTAGTACAAATAAAACTGTTTTTTACAAACTGGTACTGATATCAAAAAAGGTAAGACACTACATTTCTATTAACAAAATCTGTTATTAATTTTGAATTTTCTTTAAAAAAAATACATGCTAAATATATGTAATCGACAATAGATATACAATAATAGATAATAAACAATGTTTAAGCATTCCATATAATAAGCAAAAAATTAATCATTTAATAAATGAAATCGGGCCGATAAGAGTTTTGCAACAAATTTTTATTTTTTTTTTGCTTATTATATGCTAAAACATTGTTTATTATCTATTATTGTATATCTATTTTATTACATATATTTAACATGTATTTTTTTTAAAGTAAATTCTAAATTAATAATTAGCATTAATTAATTTCCATATAATCGATTTTGAAAATATAAATGTAGTGTCTTACCTTTTTTGATATCAGTATCGTTTTGTTAAAAACAGTTTTATTTATATTACAAAAATGTCTGTTTTTTGAGCGGAAAAATGATATCTGCGAGACACTTACCGTACGGTTTGCAATTTGATTGTAATTTTTTTGGGTTAACGATTTAATTATTGTTTTCAAAATTTGTTTGACACAAAATCTACATATTTATAGTTTATCAAGAAATTAAAACTTTTAATAGAAAATGATTAAAAGCGAAGTGAAGAAACTTTTTTATATGCAGCATTTACTGTGCGCTGTAGCATTAACAAAAATACACACAGATATTTACCAGACTAGATTTCTTTATAAAACTATCCTGAATTTAGAACTTCCTTCATTTGCTTTACACTTTTATTCAACTTAAAAATTTAACAACTTCTTTTTGGATGTTCATATTTTCCGAAAACAGTTTTAGGACCTGTAACAAATTGAATGTAAAGACAAATGAAATGGAATTTTTAATTTAACCAACCGAATTCCGTAAACTAATTTTTCTGATCATTTATTCACTTAAAATTTAATTTAATTTAATTAAAATTTAGACTTGAGCTAAATAATAAAACCCATGTCAAAAAAAATTTCAGATCTTTCGGCTAGTTACCGTATTATTACCTATTAATTATTTATTTATTATTTTCTTTGTATATATATATATATATATATATATATATATATATATAAATTATTTACAAAGAAAATAATAATAAATATTATTTATATATTTATTTAGTAGTAAGTATTTATTCCTGGCCAATGCATCAACTACTGAAAGTTATTGTAATTGTTCACTATCTTTCAGTTTTAGCCTACGATGTGTAGTACATTTAGATTTTTTCCTAGGCTGTGTATAAGAGCTGATAGTAGTTGGTGTGTATTTACATCAGCCAGCGAGATAAAATTTGTTAAATATTAATTATCATTATTCCTTCTAGAATAAAAATTTTATTTTGTTGGAACTTTCAATTAATTTTCAAGCAAACAAATTGTTTAACGTAAAAGAAAAACTTATTCTTTTAGACGTTTCAAAGAATATTGTTCATTTATGTTTTCATTTATGTTTACACCACCGTTATTCTGAAGTAAGTTACGTCATCGTTAAACTAACAAAAGAATAAAATGTTTGTTAAATAAACATCCTTCAGCAGAGAAAAATATTTGTTCAAAAAAATCTTTTTTTTATTTATCGACAAAAAATACATCGGAAACTTATATGCAATTTTTTCCCATTACTTTTAATGGATTATTTTTAAAAACTAATTATGGCCCTTCCTTCACTTGTGATTAAAGAAATATTAAAAAAATTAATGATATAATGATAAAGCGACTTATCCTCAGCAGTTATGTATTTTTTAAAACCGTATAAAATTTTGTATTTTTCAAGCGTTAGTGCACCTATTCTTTTTGATGATCTAAGAGACTTTGAATTTTTTCAACTGACAAAAGCAAGACGATTCGGAACGAAAAGCAAGGGTATTTTAATTAATGTATTTTTTAAAGCACTTATTTAACGTAATTTAACTAATTTATTAAAAATATATACTGTTCCCGTAGTAAAGAAAAATTCCCACACCAAAATTTTTACCGAATTTAAAAGATGTTGAATTGTACTGTTGTTAACAAAAATTTCAATTTAATGAGCGGAATGAAAAGCAAAGGGATATTTTATCCCCCTATTGCAGACCCTGGACATCATCGCTTATGAGAACCAGCGTCTTTCTTATCTGTTGGGTATTTAATTTTTAGTGGTGGTTACATTTTTCTGCGTCTTTCTCCCCACGCGATTCCCCATTCACTACAACCATTTAAGGCCTTTAGGTCTAGCCCTAAGTTTTAGAGAATGCGTTCCCTTTTTACATAAAAAGTCTCGTACGAGTCATTATGACATGTAATTTTATGTAATTCCCTTTTTAACTTATCATATTCAATCGTCTGGGACGTACAGGTTTATTATCAGTGATAATATGTAATTATACATTGCTGTAAATTAAATGATAATTAATGAAATCATAATAAAGTAGAGTATTGTGTGTTAATAAATCATATACTAAAAAAAGGTTAGGTAACTTATCGAGTGATGTCATAGAATTAATCTATGTTAAAAAACATATTACGTAACTTTCTTATTTAACGATATTTTATAAAACTAAAAAAGGAGAAACTAGAAATATATAAAAAATAATTTCCTCTCATGATACGCACTACAAGTTTAGCTTTCATACGCATTACCGGTTAGCTTTCATACCGTGAATTGTAATTAAGTTCCTATTCTCGTTTATTCTTCTCATTACTCCTTCTTTTTCTGTCTGTTTAATCTTCTTTAATTTCATCATGGCTACACTTTAAAGCTTCCAACATTTGACCCTCTTTCTTTGTGCTTCCATTTCACATCCATATAGAAATATATCCCAAACATAAGGTTTCACAAGACTCTTTATTAAATTATCTCCATCTTACTTCATATAACTGTTTTCCCTACTAAATCGCGATCTTATTCTTTCGTTCTTTTATCTAGTTCTCACTTTTCTTGGTATCTAGTACCTGTGCTGTTCCACTAGTTCATTTCTTTTTTTCTAGATTTTTTTTTTGGCTATCTTCAGTACTACTTCTTGTTTTCCAAACATTCACTTTAATATATTATTTTGTTGTAATGTCTTCTAGTTTTGATTTATGGTTCATCTTCTAAAAAACCTAGTCATCTGCGTAACTTACATAATTCATTTAATTTCCCTTCTGTTTTTCATTCTCTTCTAGATAATTCTTTATATAGTTAAAATATGGATATTAAACAAGGTCGGGATAGGCAACCCTTTTGCCTAACACCTCGTCCTCAGCCAACCAATTCAGTTTGTGCTTCCAAATGAATTACAAAATATTATCTTTTTCATAACGATATACTTTCCCAGTTTTTATCCATTACCATCAATTAGCTTCTTTTACCACAATTCATTTTTTGCAACGTAACCGGTCATCTACTAATCATCGATAACAAGTTGGCAAACGATTTCTTAAAAACTGAAATCATTAAAGTCGCCTGAACCGTCAGTTTATTTTTTTATTACGTATATTCACAGTATAAAAATAAAAAACCCAAACTTATACCGAAATTGCTATTTCAAATCGAAACTCGTTATTAAAAATAAATTTTACTATATAATTAATCTCAGCTTAAATTAAAATGTACGAATTTCTTTTTTTCTCACTAAATTCATAGTTTACATTTTTCATAGAACAACATGTTTCATAAAAACAAGTTTATGAAAATCTTTTTTATCATTTCAACAAAATACCTGTTGTGAGCTTAATACAGGAACTTAGTGATTAATATAAATTCAATCATCTCTCGTATAACCAACCATCCTTCTCCTTTTTCTGTTTAGCCTCTGGAACCACCGTAAGGTATTACTTCAGAGGATGAATGAGGTTGATATGGATGAATGTAAATAAAGTATAGTCTAGTACAGTCTCAAGTCGACCATTCCTGAGATCATTCAGATCAACCATTCCTCTAGGATGTAACCAACCTAGAGCCTTCTCTGAAAATTCGCAGAGTTTTCGTTCATAGTCTAAAAAAATGTATTTATACTATTTAATAAAAATAATTTAAGAATAAATACCTTAATAAGTGTTTAATTTAATAAAAACGATTGATTAAAAAATAAGCAAAAGCAACAGGAAATATTGAATAATTCCAAATTTTCTGAGAATATGCAGGGTTATAAAGTTAAACCAAAATAAACAATTATCAATTTATGAATATAAATTTTAATAAGTTCCTGGTTGTGTGACCATGTCGATTTTGTTTTAAATGTCCTTATTACGTTAACTATTCGAATATTTGGCAGTTGATTCTGCTAATTTTGTAAGCAGTAGTGATGTTGAAATAATTATTTTAGCACTTAAGGCAATTTTAATAAGTATCAGCATATTATCGAAAAAACTATGAATATCAGAATATGATCGTAAAAACAATTTCATGTTAAATTACAGTATATTCGAAAAGATCAGTTGTTAAATTTTCTTTCTCAAATTCAGAAGACCATAGTGATAATACACACTTTGCCTCTTGTTTTTATTAAATTTTCCTTGAATTTTTAGGACGAATATATACATACATATATATATGTAATATACTTATTTTTGTTTCATTAACTGTGTTTCTTATTTCTTTGCTTACTTTTTAAAATTAAATTCTGTATGTATAAGTCCACTTTTAACGTTGAAATATTTTGACCTGTTTTCTAAACTTTTTCCCAAAAATACGTTTGCTTTTCCTTGAACATTGTGTTAAACAGTCGTATAATTAATGGAAATTGTACTTCGGTTATACATATGAATCTTATTGAATACTGAGTAATACGTATATTGCATCTGAAAAACATATACGTTCACATGCAGAAAACTCCTTAAGTTTATATACATCCATCACCTACGAGTTTGCGAGTATATTATCATTATTGATTCTGATGTATATTTTGTTTCTCGTATTTACATTACCACATCGATCTTTGTTTTTCACACACTGCAAAACTTCTCGAACACAATCTGAGGCTATCGTGATATAAAAAATATGTAAGTAATAAATATAATAAAGAAGATATTAGATTTCCTACACTTTATTAATCGACTCTAACAAGTCCAAATCAAGAGCTACTGAATAAAGTTGTTCACAATAACGTTAGTCTTTCGTTACTCAACGAGCAATCTAAACTAGTCAGACGTCACTCGGATTTTTTAACTCATTATTCTGATAATTACTAGAATTTTTTTTGTTATCTTTGTTTCTAAACTCTATTAGTAGTATGCTTATTTAATTCATTCAGACTTATTATTTTATTATAATTATCCATTATTATTACTATTACATTATCCGTCGAAAGAGCGGAATTATATAAATTGAATTGAAAGGGAATCATTATAAATCAGGATGATATCAGTCGCGTTAGATGTTCACAACTCACCTAATCGGTTCAACATTGTTTTAGAAAAGAAGATATCCATTATTTTTATATTGAGTACGTCAGATCAATTCCATTTTAAACCAGCCAAGTCAACGAAGACACTGTCTGTTCGGTTGACGTTCTTCGAGCGAAGTTTAAAAAGTTTGCTTTCAGTTTTGTCTGTTTAAAATTTATATTGAATATAGTATGGAAACAACAGTGAAGTGTACATTTCAAACAGCATTTATTGCTAAATAAATGGATTCAAAATTTCTATTCCTCATATACGGTTTTTAGAAAAGAGTGTAAATCTAGACTTCCGAGAAAAGAACTCGAAAATGTTCGTTGATTCTCTAACAGATTACGTACTATTTACATTAAAAACAATACGTTAAACTAATAATGTGTGTACGTTCAAATAAAAAGAATCTACCAACGAATCCCCATCCATTACTAAGTTTTACTCCTCTAATTACGTAATATAATTAATTATATCAAATAGTCACTTTCTAAATTGTTAAAATCGTTCATGTGAAATTTTACTCGGCTAATGGGTTTGTACAAACTAAACAGTCACAGCCTCGGAGTAGGTTTCTAAAAAGTCAGCTTCACAGCTAATTAAAATTCAATATAAATAAAGATCTATGCTTAACGGCTATCCAAATAAATAAACAAGATTAACTCAATTACAAAAACTTTATTTAGAATCAAAGACTAGAAGTTCGTTTTGATCAATAGACACATTAAAAGGAAATGAGTTAATAAATTAAATAAAGAAGAAAAAATAATAACAATAAGTGGTGTTAACGAAATACTAATACTTTTTTATAGTTATTTTAAAAATATTTTTATAAGTGTTAAAAAATAATTGTTTTATACTGTTTCGTAAGCAGTATTTATTAATCAATTAATTTTATTTATTGCAATTATTATTCTTTCTTCGATATTTATTTATTTATTCTTTTTTATATATACTTCTCAGGAATGATCTGGCTGAGTCTGTACAAGACTACACTTCATCTGCAGGTTATCCTTATATCAACGTCCTTATATCACACATCTCATCCTTACATCCTTATATAATGTCATCCTATTTCATTAGGTATCGATGGGGGGGGGGTGTTTATTGTTCATAAGTTGAATAGATTAACATTAGAAATCATCATAAGATTAGATTAGATTAGAAAAAATTATATTACATATACTTTAAAAAATAAATAAAAATTTCTCTTCTCAGAATTATGATGATAATAAACACATGATCAGTTACAATGTATATCAACGTATTAAATGTTTTTCAGTATATTTGAGTTAAGGATTTTAATTACATTTAATACATACTTCGTATTATTATTATCGATTTTTTTGGGCTGAGGCTGACTTTAATCGCCTATAAGCGGGTGAAATCCCAAATATACGTCTATTGCAGGACTGATTTCGTTGCCAAGAACTTTCCTCATCAAGCAACACGTTTCTAGAATAATATTTTTCTGTACTTCAATATAGATGTTCTTACTGATTTCCAGCTGGTGTAAGGCACGTTACATTATTTGAGAAATTGGTCCCCTAGCGTACCGATCACTATTAGCACTTTAGACACTTTATCCGATGCTAGAAGTCAATGATATCGTTGAACAGAAGTAGGTATTTGTTTATTTTCTCCTGATTTTTGTTTCTATGTTAGCGGATGATAGCACTGCGATGTCATTTAGGTATGTACACTTTCTTGTTTTATATGTTAGAAAAATAACAGATTGATTGTGACTGGTGGTCCGGTCAATTTCCATTTTCTGGTTCCAGAAAAACCTTCCGTTGTTCGTTGGCATGTATAGCTTGTAGCTGGTATATGTAGCTAGGTTTCAGTCTTACTAATTAGACGTTTTTATCCATATTCGCTGATGGATCAGTTTGGTAACATTGTTGTGCCTTTGGAGGTACTTGACATTGAGTAAACGCTAACGATGTGCTCAATGATTTCTCGGCCTTCGTTGCATAATCTACCAAGATCTGAGTTTACATCCACGTTTTTGAGATTGTACTTCTTATAATTCTTAGTAGTGATCAATTGTTCTTGAATAGTTATCATAAATCTCTGTCTCAGCGATTATGGTTCCTACTTGTAGCCACTTACACGAGGCGTCAAAGTCAAACCCTCACTTTTTAGAGACGAGAAATGTCTTCTAGAAGTGCTATAATGTTTCACCGATCAACTTTATCGCTGTCTTTGTCGATCTTTTCAGTCGGATTAATCTCTCTCTCTTTCTCTTTCTCAGGCTGATGTTATCTGCATTATTAATTTTGGTATGCATAGAATTGTTCTCGGATTGTTTCAGGAAATAATCTCTCAGTGCGTCGACTTGCTTGTGGTGGCGGTTAGCAGTATCCATCATTCCTCTGCTTCCTCTCTTCCTTGCCAGGTCGAACCTCTCACCAAAACCCCTAGGGTGACGTATTCTGCATCTCATGAACATCAAACGAAGCTCACGGTTAATATCAGCGAGATTGTGCTCGTCCCCATGAGAGTTCCAAATGAGTAGGTTAGTATAGGGATGGTATAGAATCGCCTTAGAGCTTGGTCTTAAGGATCTGCTTGACGGGTCCTTTAAATTTTATTTAATGGTAAAGTAAATAATTTTCCGGATTATTTCTTTCGACTGTTTGTGGTTAATTGTTGATATCCTGTTGGTTGGATCTGTTGGTGTCCTAAATATTAATAAGTTTCATCACGTTCCATTGCGCCAATTTGCCTCCACTATCTTTTAGTGCGTGGGAGTTCCCCATACCCCGTTTTTCATGATACTTATCCGACATTTGACACTCCAAATTCATGCAAATGACATTTTGCCTTTCTTCGTAGATAGGAGAAATCATATCTGGACTTGTCGTAGACTTTGAGGTCTCCCACATACAGCGTTGAATAATAAAACTGCATGAATTTTCTAATTCATATCCGCGTTTGCCCTTATTTATGATAGAATGAGGGTTAAGCGCTAGATGGAACCACAGGGGACTTAGTGAGTATCCCCAGAAGATATCTGTTGTTTGCATTAATTAGTTTGGCTGAGCCATAAGTGGTATTCCAGCGGGTCATGATGTTTTCAAGGACACTGCGGACTTTCAAGTCTACCTTATTTATGTTCAGCACCTCCCTTAACCACGGTTGGAGAACTCTATTGAAGGCTTTCTAGTAATCTATAGGCCATATGAAGTGTTTCCTCATCCTCATTGCCCGTTCTGTCACTAAATTCTCTCGCCAGTGATTTTTCCATTCATGTTCTCCTTTACGAGACCCTTTTTTCCCTTCAGCTATGATGTTGTTTTGACCTATATATATATATATATATATATATATATATGTGTGGATTTTTTTTGTAAGGACTGATGTAAGGAGCTCATAGAGCGTTGGAAACCAAGTGATTGTTACTTACTAAGATTATCATATTCAGGTAAAGACTTTGGGAGAAGGTATGTTGTCCTCTTTGTCATCCAAGTTGGTATGGACTCAGGTTCGATGTAACCATTGTAAATACGAATTGCTCGGCTGATGTCAGGTGGATTGATGTGAATTTTTGATAAGAAAAGTTCTGAATTCTTCTACTCCAGGTGCCTTATACCTGTGTGCCTGTTTGATTATTCTAGCGTGAACTCATGCTCACTTATCATTCTTATTTCAGTACATCTTTTCTCTTCTTTTTGAACAATGCAGATTTGAAGTGATGGTTCTGAGAGACAGAGAGATAATATCACTCCAATATTATTGTACTGTAAAAGGTACTGGGCCTGGTTCTGGATCAGCTTCAGCGAGATGTATGCTGCCTTGGTTATTACTATTAATTTTATGTTTACTTTTGTGGGCATTGACTTCTAAGGTTATTAGCCCTCGTAACATTATATAAAACAAAGGAAAAATTACCAATATCATCATGAGGTGAAAAGTTGTATATTTAAGTGAAACACAAAAATAAAATTAGTTTAAAAACGGATTAGTAATTCGCTAGTATGAAGGCTAGGTAACTATTGTTTCTTCTGTGCCTTTTCCAAATCAGCAGCAATATTATTTCTTAATCCATACCATATTCTGAAGTTTCAAGTAGACCCTTAACAGTGAGAGGCTTACAAAATTCACTGCCCATTGCTCTTTCTTCGCCGGTAAGCATATATGAATCTGTTATTCGTTTGTGACCGATTCTCAGTCTTGTCAACACCACTTCCCGGCGAGTCAGTTTCACTTCGCTCTTCCATTTACATGGAGTAATTTTGATTGGGTTAATTTTGGTGCTTAATCTTTCCATTCATTGCTCCAAATTTTTCTGATAATATTGGTTAAATAATTTTGAAGTCCGCTACGAATAGGGATTACTCTTACAATTTGTTGCCATTCTGGAGGCTTCATCAGCGCTTTCATTTCCTGAGATACCAGCATGGCCACGTATGCCAACACGTCCATTTAAGTACTCATCACCATCTCATTCGGTATAATAGGTTACTCATAGACTGGACAACATGTTTGGGACTACGAAGTCCTCAATTTTTTTGTTCTGAATAGCAGTTAATACGCTTTAATAGTCGGAACATATAATCTTTCTTCACAGAAATGTTCTGCTCTCATTCGGTATAATAGATTACACATAGAATGGACAGGTTTGGGACAACAAAGTTTGGCAAATTCATGGAGGTATTTCTCTTGTTAAAATTATTAGTTTTTGAAGCAAAGTAGTTTCATGTTTAACTTTTAACTCACAGTATCATTTTCTAGCTTGTCTGGAATCGGAGCGTTGTGTTCATGTAAAGCAGTCAATAAATTCTTATTAAAATTTTTATAATGTATGAGTCAAGAATAGATCCATATAGAGGTGTTCAACTTAAAAGAGGCCCTGTCACTTAGTTTAGTTTATAAATAATAGTTTATTGGCAAACACTTAAGTAATAATATACAGAAGGTCTGAAAATTATGTCCATTCACTTCTATGCACTTCTCAACACGATTGACTATATTACTGGCCTACCCTTGTTAGCTGTACCCTGTCTATTTCCTGGATGACATTGCTAATGTTTGACTTCAATTCCTGCAAGATGTAAGATCAGGGGATATTGGTGGCTACATTCCTTTAGAAATGATTCTTTTATTGAAAAAATCCTGTAGCACTTCCATAGTAGAGTGAACTGTAAGACAAGTGGAGCTGCCCTGTTGCAGTCAGCTGTCAGGCTCATTCTCTTGCAGTAAGGGTATGAACTGTTGAATAATTCCTTGGTAGACGGCAGAACCCAGTATTTTTTAGAAAACAAACACTATTATTCGTCTCCTTGAAACCGCACACTATAAGCTTATTTTTTGTAGGTGTAGGAGGTATTCAAAGAAAATATGCCAGTTATTAGTTCCCCAGGTCCAGTAGTTCTGACTATTAACATATCCACCAAGGTGAAACCACACTTCATCTATGAAAAACCCTTACCTAAAATGCCACTGTTGTCTATAACAAAGTTCCTGAACTATTGACGGTAGTGAACCCTTATTTCATAATCACCATTAGTTAGTTCATTAAAAAACCACCATTCGATTCGGATAACATTTCAGCATTCTTCTCACTGCAGAGTGGGCTGATCCTAAGGAAATGTTCTTTTCCCGGCTTATTGTCTTCAAACATTTATGAGAAGATCTTGAGAGAAACTGCCGCTTTAATGTCCTGTACGACCTGCGTCATTAAAACTGACCTGTGTCGGTCGCATTTCTGGACTAACATCGAACTTGTTTCATGAAATTTCTTAACTAACTTTTAAATAACACTTTTCACTAGTACTTTCTTTTCAAATTTCTCCCTGAACTTTTGCCGACACATAATATGAGATTTCCATCACGAATATAAGTTCTTCAACAGTAAACCGCATTTACCAAACAACACACAATTACGCATCCTTTTTCAAAAGCCAATGCTCGAGAATGACTGCAATACTCAAATGTGCTGGCCATATATAGTCCTTCCCGCTCCAGCTCCAGTCGTACCAATCTTTCACATTATTTTAACAAAAATATACATTTAGTATTTTCTGAGTGATGGGGCGTCTTTTAAGTTGAAGACTGTATTTGGTGTGGATATAAATAATAGAATCTCTCTTTTATAATAAAATGGATTTTCGGCAACTTCAGACGTTAGACTAGTCACCGAGCTTGTACAGAGAGCGTCTGGCATACCTAATTATATTATTGTATATCATGTCTAACTTTTAAAAATGCTACTTTGTAGCGGATGAATAATCAATACACCCGTAATCAAGCTTCGATTTAAATTTAACCAATGCTTTACGTAACCGCAATAATGTCTCTTTCTCCTGAGCCTCAATTGATACGTAATAAATACTTAATAATATTGAGGCCTTTCTTTCAAATTTTGTATATATAATCACCAAGTAAGCGATTTATCTCTTAATAGACCTAAAAAGCGTATGTTTTCTTGATACTGAATTAAATGGCTATCAACATTCAAAACAGAACTACGATGTGGATTTTTCTTTCTATAGAAGTGTACACAGCACGTTTTCTCTGGTGAAAATTTAAATCCATTATTCTTTACAACTGTATTGAACGCATTTATCGCTCGAATTATTGAAGTTTAAACTTCATTAAATTTGTATTGATACTGGTATGTAATACAGTTGCCAGATCATCGATATAAGCGCTTTAGCTTATTTTCCCTAGAGTGGCTAATGGCTGGAAGAAAAGGGTTGTCCTAATTCCCGCCTTGGAATTGTTTCGGTGGTCTCTGAGGTTTGGGAAATAGGACCACCTGAGAAGAAAATGGCTTCGAAGGCTCTATGGGGGTTTTTGAATCAGTTACTTTCATAACAGGATTAACAGGTGGATTATGTACCTGCACCTGAACCTCAATTTTATTTAGCCTAGAAAATATGTTTTATTTTTATTCAAATTATTTACTGGATTAACTTCGGTATTGGTCTTAAAGCTCTCTTTTGAGGGGAAGATTTAATTTTGCTGTCAATGATTCTCTCATTTATAGTTTTCAGGCTTTCTACGAAGTTTGAGAGCAGCTGATCATCGTTAATTTTTGGCGAGGAAGGGTTAATGGTTGCTTTTGCGTAGGTTGTGGTAGGTGGAGATGTTCGGCAGTTGGCGATTTTCCTTGCTTCAGGATAGTTGACATTTTTTAGTTTTACAGGCTTACAGTTCTACAGAGTTTGCAATTTCTATTTCATAAACTGGTCAATCTCTGGAAAGACGGTTGTCCTTTATAATTGATGCAAGTAGGAAGATCTCTGTGCGGCTTGCCTTCATGACTTGCCTCAGCCCACAATCAGATTTGTTGTCATACACATCTCACTGCATCACGTCCAAAGCTTGGTGTTTAAAAATCTCATAGGTTGTGATATAAAGGGTCTTAAGTTTAAAAGACTTATGATATGTATGCCGGCATGTACCTTCACGAGCAAGGAAAGTCTGTCGAATGTGAGCGCATGAAAAACAAAAGGAAGAATCTTATCATCTTTTCTCATATTCAATCTTCGGCATTTAGTCAAATTAGTCAAATTACAGAAGAAATAAGAGAAGGATTATCAAGTCAGATAATCCTTCTCTTATTTCTTCTGTAATATAATTAATAAGATGGCGACAAACAACTTCCTCTTGTGATGTATTAATTGAACTTGTTGGGAACTTTGAACAAGCACGGGAAACTCATCAATTTTCTTTAATGCCAACATTTTCTTTGTTTCGTCATTCACCGTTTCAACGTACAGAAAATCAAATATCTTACGTATTTATTTGACGGGGCCACCAACACAGCTGATTATCTCCCGAGGTATCAATAATGGGTTCGTTTTAGAGAGGTCATGTAATATTCTGGAGAGGTGTACATGAGATTCTATCTTATAATCAATATTTTCCGGTTCTGGCAGTGCTATTTCTGACAAATACCAGGTGTTGACTTCTAAGTTCATTTTTTGCTCTCTCAGAGTCTTACTTATTTTCCGTTTCATTTCTGCCGAGTAGGGGCTGATTCCAAAGGAGTGTGTTTATTTGAACCCTCTGTCAAATCTAATTGTTCAGAAATATGCATGAAAAATTAATTCTGTCTATAGCAAGGCTAGCTACTGGGGTATACCCATAATTCAGTGCAATCAACTTTGGAGGTCTAGAGTACTGCTATAGACCGGCATGTATCGTAGCGGAGAATGGATGCGGAGTCTCTGCGCTGACTCACTCCAGACCCCCGTATTTACCGAAGCTTTCAGAGTTCCCATGCACCGAAACATGGACCCAATATTACATGGTTGCTTTCGCGGAGGCATGTAGATAACGGAAGCGTCTTGTTATATCTGCTATTCTTCGACCCTGGCCGCCAAATTGCCAGTTCAAAAAGTAGTGTAAATCCATTTCAAAAATCGTTCTCATTATACATAATCTGCAGGGGAAGCCGATAAGTCCGGACCACATACTTACCTAAAGTGGAAGTCAGATCGGGATCATTAACAAAGTATGATCGCATTTCCAAGGAAAATATTTGGAGCCGCGTTGGTCAGCTGCATACACATTCTAATTATCTGCAATTGTTACCGGTCTAGACGTGTAATGCAGATGGCATGTTCTGGACATGAGAATAATCTATCTGAGAGCGCTATTACTATGATAATTATATTTTTAGGTGGTTATAGGCATCGACTGTTTTGGTCATTAGCCCTTTACCTCCAAAAACGTTGTTGTTTTAGTTTTTCTTTTCCAAAGAAAAACTATTATTATTATTATTACGTTCATGTCATGATTCATTCAAGTGCGAAATTAAAAGATTTCTCATTTAGTTTACGCTGCACTTTACATCTAAAGACTTCATGTAGACAATTTCGCTTTTCTGTTTGGATAGGTAATTTTCATAGAAGTTTCATTGCACGGACAGTAGAGGTCATAAAGAAATATATATTTAAATAAAATGATAATGTTTATTTATTATTATTAAAACAATTCTTGATCGTTTGGATATTTATTTTGTATTACTGTCTTCATTAATTTATATTTTCGTATAGCTATTTTATAACGTCCTAGTTTTATTTTAATGTCTACGATATTTCGACTTGTGCTTAATTTTTATACAATTATGTGCATGAACCTGTAGTATATACTACATATATAATCATATAAATTGAATTAACAAGTCATTTAGAAATAATTATGAATAAACAAGTTTAAAAAAGATCAAGCTAATTATCAAAATGAATTGACTAGGAAATTTTGCGTGGGTATGCACAGAGACGCCCACATAAAACACATTATTTTTAATTTAAAAATTTCCATTTTAAAATTACTTACTTGTATTTTCTTAAAAATTATATTTAAAATAAAATTGTTTTCGTAATAAAAATAATACTTATTTTAACTTTGTTTTTATAAAATAAAAATTTTAAACATATCTATAAACATATTTCATACAATGGTCACGATAGTATATTTCATATACAGCAATTTTTCGTAGGCCAAAAATAAACCAATATTTAATTCCAAGACAAAACATTCATGATTGGTATTCAAAATTCTCCCCTAGTATTTAATTAAAATGTATATGTTATTAATTTATTATTGGTTACAAACACAGAGCTTTGGACAACTTTGGATTATTGTATTTTTTGTTTGAACATCGGGAATAATTAGTTTTATATATTGAAGTAAGCAAAGTGTGTAGTAAAAATTGTGATTGTGTAGAATAGTCTTCCAATGTGTTGTTACAATGCATTATTACTAGTCAGAACACTTGATCATATGATAGTATGTTCTTTTATACGCAAAATTATCCTACACACGTACGTTAGCGCGAACACAACACACAGCTCATTCTTGTCTCTAAATAACCCGAGCTACTACTGTAAAGCCTGTCCCATTTTCGGTTCAGTTAACCTGTTTTTGAATTATTGGTCTTTAATACACAGCCTGCATACGGTTTCTCATACGGCCTGGATGATATTCCTGGATGATACGGCCTGGATATTTTTCCACTTCACACTTCCAAACAAACAAAATATTTTAATTATTTTATTCTTTATAATTCTCTTTAAATCCTTTTACTTTAGTTAGCTAGTTTATCTAATACGCTGGTCAAAATCGAGATAATTTTATTTTTTTGCTTTTTAACCCTGCCTCCCGGAACCGGACCCGGATTAATGCAATTAAGCATTAATTCGTTTCCGGAAGTTGCTTTCGTCTTTAGTCGCCACATGAGAGAAACGCCAGGCCCGGTTATGTCGTTCCCGGCCTTCATACGCCAGCAACCGGGACTCGGTCCTTTGTGCTTCGCCTCTAACGAGGACACGCTCGAAGGGGCGGCCCCACCGGGATTTAATTTTAGCCCAGGGACATGAGAGTGGTGTCGGTGGTGATGAAGTGCCTCGAGATGTCTACCTCAAGATGTCCAGTTACGGCAGCACAGTCGCGGCGTTCCCCTTCTCATCATGAGCCTGGAATATCACGTGCTCCGCCGTGTCTAAGCCTCGACAGAAGAGGCAGAAAGGGTCTTCAGCTCTTCTTCGTCCACACCGGTATGAACGAAAGACCCCATGGCTGGTCAGGAATTGTGTCAACCAGAATCCCAGTTCACCAAACTCCCTCACGGCCCACGGCTCAATGTTTGTGATCAAACGATGCGTCCACCTCCCTTTCGTAGACGCATCCAACCTAGCTTGCCAATCCCTCTAGACAGTAGCGTTGGCAACATCCTTAGACATACCCTGATAAACTGCGCATGAACCGCCACCAGCACCACCTCAGTCGAGACCAAGGTGTATGCCGATGCCATAAGAGCCAAACTTAACAGTTGCATAATCTCTTTTGAGCCGATGGTAACATTTTCTTCATTTTCGGGATTGATGCTCAAATTTCATGACTTTCATAATCCTTTAAAGTTAGATCCCAGAGAAGCTTCAAAAATACATTTTAAAAAAATTAGTATGATGACAGTCATTAAATTACTCATTTCAGTAACAGTTAAGTATTTAGTAAGAATAAAGAAAATTATTATTTTTTTAACCAAAATGTTTACAGAACTCTTAATCTCAACGAAATACCGTATTGTATTTTACTAAATAAGTAATTTACTATAAACGATAGTAAAGTTTCGTTATGATCGTCTTGCATTGGTATTTCCCAAGCGCGTAGAAGAGCATTCTTCTTCCACGCTTGCCTCTAAGATTCGGAATCATCTTTTTTTAAGTCAAGACCTTGTTAAAAGATTTTGTTTCACATTCCAAGAAAAAAAAACAAATCAACGAACTTGCTTCATTAAATGACTTTTAAAAGCTAAATATTAATCGTCTCTTGTTGGAGCATCTTACCTTCTGTGACTAATGCAAACTATTCTAAAATTTGAAGTATAGGATTTCATAAAAAATTATTGAGAATGAAGATGAAAGATTTAAAAGAGACTAACAATTTTATGTCTAAAAATTAAACAGCTTAGATTTTAAAACGACTGCTACTCAAACTTTAGATGATATTCAGATATCTAGCGGTGATATTTCTGAACCTAATCACTGGGAATTCGTAAGAAGATAAAGAATAGAAAACTAACCTCGCTGCATATGAATCTGAAAGAAAGGCAGACCCCCACTCTCGTTAATTGATACGACGTTTATCTACAGCAACGTAAGATTTTCTCTAGAGCAAAAAAAAAACGGTATTGCTATGTTCGCAGATTGCCTAACAAGATCATCTCCATAATGGGTCTTCAAAAAACCATTCATTTAACCGAAGCATTGTAATTCAAACTTCGATTGAATAGATCAGAGGTTCCCAAACTTATTTTTCTCATAGACCACTTTCAAAATTTTGCTGGTTCCGGTGGACCCCTGCAGCTACATTTCTACCATATTTCCAGTCGACGGAAAATGTGAAGATTAGATCTAACTATGAAAATTTGCATTACGGCTGAGTTCCACGAACTAACAGCTTCCGAAAAAAAGTGAGAATTGATTGGTTAATTTTTGATTGTATAATCAAAAGTAAAGTTGGCCAATCAAAAAAAATGCTTCCATCCAACTTTACATTTTTGACATCTACTCACAGCACAAGAAAGCAATCAATTCTCACTTATTTTATTTAGAAAACTTTCCATTCAGAGTGGTAAAAAGCAAAAGAAAAATAGTATATTTTTTTGTGTTGCATTTATTCAAATATGTAATCATTACTCTATTAATTATTATTGTTATCATATTGCAATGTAATATAATAAAATTGTCGTAATATAATTAAAATTAAACATTAATAACGTAATGTAACTTCTACAATGACAATCACAAAATAGTTACAATTTTAATGCGAGGGATGTACTTGATTGATTGACAGCAAATTATCAATATTTGGCTTCATTTTTATTAGGAATAAGCGCAAATCTCCCCGTTCTGTGATATTGAATGTGATCCTTTTTTGATAAAAGGTTTGTAACGACACTAAAACGTTTTTCGACAAGATATGACGAGGGAAACGCTATCAAAAGCTTTCTCGCAATTCCCCACAGTCCAGGATATTTTTCTAGTATTTCTGCCTGCAGCCAAAATGTTTGATACCCTCTTTTAAATTTCACCTTCAGCTCCTCATTAGTGCTAAGCTCGAGTAGCTCCTCTTGTAATATCACATTCTCCACTTCTGTTTCATCAAATGGTTTTATGATCCATGGTGGTATTTCCATCGTCAGAATATCTTCAAATCTGATTTTGAAGTCATCATGCAGGGCAATTAAATGTTGAACGTATGTCTGAATATCTTCATCAAGGCATTCTACCTGTGACAAGTTTGAAAACTGGGAAAATACGCGCCGACTAATATTTTGCTTCATAAATTTTTATTTTCCAAGAAAAGTTGAAATTACACCCTTTGTTTTTATTAAATTGAGACTGTCCCCTTGTAATTGTAAGTTAATGTCATTAAATTTTTTGAACAAATCTGTCAAATACGCGATGTCAGCTTTCAAAGTGATCAGGTTTTCTTTTAAATCTGAATCTTTACCTTCCAGAAACTCTAAAAATGATTCAAAAAGTGAGTAAAATCTTGTTAAACATGCACCTTTCGACAACCAGCGTACTTCAGTATGTAAGAGCAATCGTTGGAAGTCTTCATCATTTTCATCGCACAATTGGGCAAATAAACGCGTATTCAATGCATTGCATCTTATCTTGTTAACAGCATTAATTACAAGTTGAAGCGATTGGTGCAATCTATCACTCAGATTTTTCGCTACTAGGTGTTGTCGGTGGATGACAAAGTGAACTGCAGTTACCTCTGGTATAATTCTTTTAAGATGGCTTATAAACCCATTATATCGTCCGACCATGGCAGGAGCTCCATCTGTTGCCACCGAAATGACGTTTGTGAATGGAATTGATTTTTCGTTTAAAAAAATCACTCAGGACATTAAATATTGATTCACCTTTAGTGTCCGTCCAGAGTTTTCGCGAATAGTAGCTTTTCATGAATTTCTTCGTCCATAACAAATCGAACATATGCCAATAATAATGCTTCATTAACAGGTAAAGTTGACTCGTCCAGTTGAATAGAAAAATGAGTTGTTTGCAGATAATTAAACAAGAAACTTTCAATATCAGAGCTCATTTCATCAATACGTTTTTGTAGAGTGTTGTTACTCAAAGGAATTCTTTTGAGTATGCCTAATGGAGATTTGTGCAGAACAGTTTTTAAAACCTCTTCAACAGCGGGTAAAATTAACTGTTCTCCAATGGTGTGCGGTTTTCCAGATTTCGCTATAAGTAACGAAATATTGTACGATGCCCGCAAGCCAACATCGTTACTTTCAGACGTATTTTTCCTTTAATGTTTGAAAATATTTCAAATCTTTACCTATTTTATCAGGATGACACCTTCTTAGATGATCTTCGAGCTTCGATGATTTCATAGAGTCATTGCTCAAAATTTTTCTGCACAAAAGGCATATAGGCAATCGCTTGTCTGCCTTTGATGGAAGAAATCCAAATTTTAAATAATCAACACTGTACAGTCGACATTTCTTCTTAGATTCAGCCATGTTTCGTATCAGTTACCTACCGGTAAATAAAAAAAAAACTTTGTTTTAGTAATCTCAAGGCGGTCTTAGTTAACAGGATATGACTATTTTAACAGAATAGGATTAATTAATTATTGCAATGAAATAAAGTACCAGCGGCAAACTGATTCTAATTATTAAAAGCAATAAATCGGTAAGATCCATAATAAAGTTTTATGAAAATGACTGAACCTATTTTAATGTGATGAAAACATTTTTTCATTAATTATATTTTGATATATTTCTGTAAATTCTATAGAAAATACTTTTAAATAACCAATATTTTGATATCACAACTCTGCAATTTTAATCATTTATTTATTACTTTGATGCACGTTACGAGTATGTAAATACAGGTACAATTTATGAAAATATACAACGTGTTACAGAATAAGGGTTACAACCGGGAAATGGTATGTTCAGGATCAGTTTTTAAGTCGATTGCAATAGTTTTTTTTATATATCTGAAAAAAAACTTAGACCAAAAATTAATAAATCCTTAAACGGAGACAGTAAAAAGTGGTCACATTACAATATTGTGATGTCGCGTAGGTAGCGTAGCCCCCGCGCCTTTGACCGCGCCGCGCGCGACGTTTCAATATTGTGATTTGACCACTTTTTACTGATTTTTTATTAATGTTTGGTCTAAATTATTTTTCAGATATATAAAAACAAACTATTAGAATCGACTTAAAAACTGATCCTGAACATAACATTTCCCGGTTGTAACCCTTATTCTGTAACACGTTGTATAAATGTATATAATTATTAGTGAACCACCACACAGTCGAGTAAAAAAATATTACTAATAAAGTAGGGACATAAAGTTCAATCTTTCTCGGCTTTCTGTTCTTTTAGGGAAGTCTCTAATAATGGCTCTGTTCAGTATTTAATTTTTAATACGTACCTACTACACGCAAACATTACAAATATACTTATTTCAACATAAATATATCTTTATCGCAGGTGGGTTGGAAGAGATTTCTTTTAGGAATAAGCCTCGCCTTTTGTACCTACGTATTTTTTTTTGTAATTTCTGCATTTTTTGTTTATTGACGGTACAATAAATTGTCAAATAAATAAATAAACAATAAATAAAATAAAAGTAAGTATAACAAAAAAGCAGGTAAGTACTTACTACTTTTTCCGACACTGGCAAACGCTAACATCTATTCACTTTACTTTTCTTTTCGAAATTCCGGAAACAAATGAGTAACGTTTATCCTTGGCAATCGTATTTATATTAGTAAAGAATCAAACAAGTTCATGCAAGATTGCTAGCACACACACCACAAGTCGTATTTCGTCCCTTTGCACGTCTGAACAAGCGTTGCGGACGGCGGCGGCGCTTTGCAAGTCTCGACACGTTCGTTGTACTGAATATGGAATATGCAAGTTTTTACAAGTAACAGTCGCTGAGCTTCTCAAAACTGCCCTCTTCAATCTGCCTAGATTGATACGCAAAGTCAAGTCAACATTTTAGTTCTTCACTATCGAAACCAGATGAATTTTCGTGGACCCCCGCTTACGAATTGTGAACCCCCATTTTTTTGTCACGCCAACGTAGATCCCCGTCGAGTCTCCCGTGGACCCCTGGGGGTCCACCTGGACCACTTTGGGAATCAATGGGTTAGACGATATAAGCCTTTTGGTAATTAAAGCAGTTCCGTGTTCCTGCAAGTCAATATTAAAGAAAGACTATATCCCTCCCTAACATTAAGAATAATCTGATAAAATTATTCATGAACACAAATGTTCATTGTATTAATATGAATTAATATTTCTTATTTGGTATTTAGACAAATAGCGGCACTTTAGACATCAAATTTTAATATAACAATTAACATTATCATTATCATTCAGCACGGTTATTTACTTTGGGCCGCTTTTTTTAAATTTAAACGAGAAAAATTTTATTTTAGTGCTAAAGATCTTTAGTACTATTCTATTTTTATATCTATTCTAAAACATACAGTATGTTTTAGATCGATCTATCTAGATATGAAGGATGAAAATTTGTTTATTTGAGTGAGCTCTAGTTTCGCTACCGCCCAAATACTGGTTTAAGGTAATGTAGATCAAAAGGGGAATGACATTAGGGCACAACGACATGCACTATTTTATTAATATTATTGCCAAGAAAATATCTCCGTGATTGCACTGCATGTTGAATAAGGAGTAAGTAATTATTTTATAATTTCGAGTATCTCTTGAGCTTGTACTGGTATTGAGCTCGGAAAAACTCGTACTTGGGAGCAAGGAGAACGATATAACATTGCAGTTCACGGAATGAAGCATGTGTAAAAACAAATTTATTGGTATTGCTGATCTCTCACCACCTTAAATTTATTAAAACATTACACCAGTAAACTATTTTACTCGTAATTATAAAATTAAATTTTAATAATCATAAGATTTCACATTAAAATGATTAGGATAATGGGTTAATTATATAAATAATTAATTTCCTTGTACTTAACTAAGTTATTTATATAACTAAAGCATATTCATAATCTTTAACGTGATTTCTTTTTTTTTTAATAGATTTTAAAAGATTTTTAGCCGGTCTTTTCATTTCTAGAAAGTACTATCAGGAGGTGATTTCTTATCGTACTCGTCTTTATTTTATTCTTTGCTTCACTAATTTTATTTATAATTGAATATTTTATGTTATCAATTATTATTTTAAACGAACAGTTATTTAATATTTGTAGTAACTTTTTTATCCGCTCACTGACCGATTACATGGTAAGCCGAAAACAGTAATCTTCCTTTCCACCATCAAATTTCCCATTCCTCGTTCTCAAGCAGAAATCAGCTCGAATGTTATGTATTCTATCCATTGTAAGAAAAAATTACAAGGGTTATTTTTTGGGTAAATTAAGGGTTTATTAAAAATTACAAATTAAGGAATTTTGATCGTTAATTTTCAACTCGGAGAATTTTTTATGAGTGTTTCAAGTACACGCTAGCTAAATTTTTAAATTTCACCACCTTCACTTGGAAATAAATAAAATGAGAAGCAAGAAAGTATCTTATACGATTTTATATAAAGGAATCGTTTGGAAAAGAGGAAGTTGAAGAAGAAAATATATCTTAAATAACTAACATTATGTTAAGTATGAAATAATTACCTAGTATAAAACGTTGGGTTCATTCTATTTAAGTTAAAAGTATAATAAAAAAAAAAAAAAATTATCTATATGGTTCGACATCGACGCGTACAGACGTGCTTAACATCTACTCGCAACTTGTATCTCGTTTACTGTTTATTTATTCGTTTTGTTCTTGTGTTATTTTGTTTTCCGTTTTGTTGTGTTCTTTAAAGTTTGTTTTTTAAAGTTTCGTTCAGTTTTCTAAGTTAAATTACCTTTTTTTATCTAAGTTCTCTGTTACTAAAGCCTATGGACCATAGTAACGGCGGGCTGCGTTCAATGTATCGTTATATAGTATTATATAGTGGAATTTTTTTCAAATATATTGATTTATTAATAATTATTAACCTCTGTAAAAATGTTTGAATTAAATGGAAAGCAGATAAAATTTTATTTCACTAATAACTTCTGATTTTTTTCATATATATTTTTTTTCAATCAGAGGTTAATAATTATTAATAAATCAACACATTTACATTAAAAAAAAGGAAATCGGATTCGAACCATGAGCCTTCCCCTTCTAAGATCCAAATATTTCATTTATTTAAATTGTATTTGGCTATAACTCTGGAACCAATGAAAATAAGTACTACTTATTATATATTGTTGAAAAGCTCTCAATGAGGGCTTATTACTGCAGTTAAAAAATCTAAATGTTTTGGATTTTGAGCTTTTTGGACACTTTTGATCCACTCAGGTGCACTATGGTCAAAATGGATATTTCCGTTGAAAATATACTTAACGGATAACAGAAATAATTGGTAATTTGAATTTAAAGAAGTCCCCAGTTATAAAAACGATAATGAAAGCTATACTCTAATAACTTATTACTCGCATTAAAGTACTACTGTGAGAT
Source organism: Lycorma delicatula (assembly GCF_047948215.1). Taxonomy (NCBI): domain Eukaryota; kingdom Metazoa; phylum Arthropoda; class Insecta; order Hemiptera; family Fulgoridae; genus Lycorma; species Lycorma delicatula. Next base: position 44,338,611 of record NC_134455.1, on the reverse strand, counting down.
ACTAATCATAATGAATAGAATTCTGTAGTCTTTCAATTATAATTTAATACGAGGCAACTTTTAAAGAACCTTCATAACGTGGTACAGTATAATTAAATATTAGACATAAAGATTTAATTGATGTATTCGTAACAATTGTGAATTGAAAATAGCAAACGCATAAAATGGCTGCATTTTGCTCGTTTTTCGGCTATACGTATTCATAGAAAGTATTTACTGTCTTTTTTAATCTATGTAGATACTCCAAAACAATAAATTACAAATAATATAATATATATATATATATATATATATATATATACACACACACACACATGCCCGCGCGATGCACGCTCCGCACACGTACACTTACACCCACGCCCACAACCAACCATCCAACCACTTACTCACTCACACACATACACACACACACTCAAAGAGAGAGAGAGTGAGCGCGTTGTTTATGAACACTATGAGCTGTATAACTCACCGTATCATCTCTTCCACACACACGATCCCATTAATATTTATCGGTGAAAAAAATATTCCCTACAAATATATTGAATCTGTTTAATTTTTTATAAATTTTGCGTAGTACATAACTGTTTCAAAATTTAAATCAAATGCTAAAACCTATTTTTCTCCAACAAAAGAATGAAACACCGATCATTTTTGATAAGTACAGTAGTCAGTGTCTGAAACAGACATAATTTTTTTCCTGCAATTCCTAATGCTTAGATGAACACCTTCAAGATTTGTTATTGGGAAGTTGGGCTATATAAATAAGGATAAGTTTATATTGGCATTATTTTATGTAAAACTTTACGTGGGGGTTCTACCCATAATACATTTTCACTCAGTCACTTTGATTCGGTATGTTGCAGTGTACGACCTATCTTAGTTACACTAATTTATCTTCCATAGAAATAGTATCTTTCAACTAAGGTATAGCCAGCCATTATATCAAATCTCGACCAAACTTGTCGTATAGTTATTGGTTTTAACTTTTGATCTCAATACTTTAGTACACGTTCTAAGATTCATTTTCAGGTCTATCTTAAAGAAGATGCGCTTTTATGTTTTCTTGTTATTTATGTATTAAATATCTTTGTTTTATAAATCTTGTTGTTGCTTATTTACTAATTTTATCCTTCTTTCCAGTCTTACACTTTTTTAAAAACTATTTTTAATAATTTATTTTACTTCACTTATAGAAAAGATCAAATTATTAATTTTTAATATCTTCTCTGAGATAGAAAAAAAAACTGTCGTTATTTTAATATTATTTTAATATAAATAATATTTACACTTTTTAAATGTAGTAAATCCCGGTGTTTTATTTGGGATATTTAATCCATTTTATCAGTGATTTTTTAAAGATTTTCTTTCAAGTTTTTTATTTAACTAATTTCATCGTACATTCGTCATAAAGCTAACTGTTTAATTCTTGCAGAAATATTACATTGTAAAAGAATTTCAGTAATCTTAAAAATTAAATGGTGCATTTAAAAATACACATAAGTGTTTCTTAGTGTTTTTCTTGATTAAAATGCATAATCCTAATGCGTTATTCTGTAAAATAATTTGGTCATCTATTTTAGACAGTTAAAAAAAAATCTATTGCACAGACTTAACTGCCATAAACATAAAAACCTGTTATCCTATATTTCCCTTCTATTCTACATAATAGATAAATACAAGGATCTTCGCAAAGAAAATGAATTTCTACGAGACCTTACATTCTACATATTAAATATTATAATAATTTCTAAAATTTCAAAATATTATAGAAATAACGGTTTAGATATCATAATATCTCAAAATTTAAGGATAGCCAGGTGACGTAAGGTGCATAATCGTTCAAGGAAGACAAAACTCAATGATATCATTGAATTTTTCAGTGGTTTCTAAAAGGGTAGTATTTTTTATTACAGCAGTATGAATATCTTAATTTTTCAGTTTTATTAAATTCAGAGAAGCTACTGTTTATACCACTGCCCAAAAAGGAGTGTAATTTATTTTTTTTTTTGTCTTCAGTCATTTGACTGGTTTGATGCAGCTCTCCAAGATTCCCTATCTTGTGCTAGTCGTTTCATTTCAGTATACCCTCTACATCCTACATCCCTAACAATTTGTTTTACATATTCCAAACGTGGCCTGCTTACACAATTTTTTCCTTCTACCTGTCCTTCCAATATTAAAGCGACTATTCCAGGATGTCTTAGTATGTGGCCTATAAGTCTGTCTCTTCTTTTAACTATATTTTTCCAAATGCTTCTTTCTTCATCTATTTGCCGCAATACCTCTTCATTTGTCACTTTATCCACCCATCTGATTTTTAACATTCTCCTATAGCACCACATTTCAAAAGCTACTAATCTTTTCTTCTCAAATACTCCGATTGTCCAAGTTTCACTTCCATATAAAGCGGCACTCCAAACATATACTTTCAAAAATCTTTTCCTGACATTTAAATTAATTTTTGATGTAAACAAATTATATTTCTTACTGAAGGCTCGTTTCGCTTGTGCTATTCGGCATTTTATATCGCTCCTGCTTCGTCCATCTTTAGTAATTCTACTTCCCAAATAACAAAATTCTTCTACCTCCATAATCTTTTCTCCTCCTATTTTCACATTCAGTGGTCAATCGTTGTTATTTCTACTACATTTCATTACTTTTGTTTTGTTCTTGTTTATTTTCATGCGATAGTTCTTGCGTAGGACTTCATCTATGGGGTTCATTGATTCTTCTAAATCCTTTTTACTCTCGGCCAGAATTACTATATCATCAGCAAATCGTAGCATCTTTATCTTTTAACCTTGTACTGTTACTCCGAATCTAAATTGTTCATTAACATCATTAACTGCTAGTTCCATGTAAAGATTAAAAAGTAACGGAGATATGGAACATCCTTTTCGGACTCCCTTTCTTATTACGGCTTCTTTCTTATGTTCTTCAATTATTACTGTTGCTGTTTGGTTCCTGTACATGTTAGCAATTGTTCTTCTATCTCTGTATTTGAACCCTAATTTTTTTAAAATGCTGATCATTTTATTCCAGTCTACGTTATCGAATGCCTTTTCTAAGTCTATAAACGCCAAGTATGTTGGTTTGTTTTTCTTTAATCTTCCTTCTACTATTAATCTGAGGCCTAATATTGCTAAGATTTTTTATGCATGACTAGTTAAACTAATTGTTCTGTATTCTTCACATTTATCTGCCCCTGCTTTCTTTGGTATCATGACTATAACACTTTTTTTGAAGTCTGACAGAAATTCCCCTTTTTCATAAATTTTACACACCAGTTTGTATAATCTATCAATCGCTTCCTCACCTGCACTGCGCAGTAATTCTACAGGTATTCCGTCTATTCCAGGAGCCTTTCTGCCATTTAAATCTTTTAATGCTCTCTTAAATTCAGATCTCAGTATTGTTTCTCCCATTTCATCCTCCTCATCTTCCTCTACTTCCTCTATTACACTATTTTCTAGTTCGTTTACTCCGTATAACTCTTCAATATATTCCACTCATCTATCGACTTTACCTTTCATATTATATATTGGTGTACCATCTTTTTTTAACACATTATTAGATTTTAATTTATGTACCCCAAAATTTTCCTTAACTTTTCTGTATGCTCCGTTTATTTCACCAATGTTCATTTCTCTTTCCACTTCTGAACACTTTTCTTTAATCCACTTGCACTTCCTGTTTATAGCATTTTTTAATTGTCGATAGTTCCTTTTACTTTTTTCATCACTAGTATTCTTAGATTTTCTACGTTCATCCATCAGCTGCAATATATGGTCTCAAACCCAAGGTTTTCTGCCAGTTCTCTTTATTCCGCCTAAGTGCGCTTCTGCTGATTTAAGAATTTCCTTTTTAACATTCTCCCATTCTTCTTCTACATTTTCTACCGTATCTCTTTAACTCAGACCTCTTGCGATGTCCTCCTCAAAAATCTTCTTTACCTCCTCTTCCTCAAGCTTCTCTAAATTCCACCGATTTATCTGACACCTTTTCTTCAGGTTTTTAAACCCCAATCTACATTTTATTATTGCCAAATTATGGTCGCTATCAATGTCTGCTCCAGGGTAAGTTTTGCAGTCAACGAGTTGATTTCTAAATCTTTGCTTAACCATCATATAATCTATCTGATACCTTGCAGTTACGCCTGGCTTTTTCCAAGTGTATATTCTTCTATTATGATTTTTAAATTGGGTGTTGGCAATTACTAAATTATACTTCGTGCAAAACTCTATAAGTCTATCCCCTCTTTCATTCCTTTTGCCCAGCCCGTATTCACCCACTATATTTCCTTCCTTGCCTTTTCCAATGCTTGCATTCCAATCTCCAACTATTATTAAATTTTCATCTCCTTTTACGTGTTTAATTGCTTCATCAATCTCTTCGTATACACACTCTACCTCATCATCATATATGCTTGTAGGCATATAGACGTTAAAAATCGTTGTATTTTTAGGTTTTGATTTTATCCTTATTACAATGATTCTATCGCTATGCTTTTAGAAATACTCTATTCTATTCCCTATCTTCTTGTTCATTATGAAACCTACTCCTCCCTGCCCATTATTTGAAGCTGAGTTAATTATTCTAAAATCACCTGACCAAAATCGCCTTCCTCTTCCCACCGGACCGTAATTTATTTACAGTATATATATATATATGTTTGCTCCACCGAAGCAGCTCAATGGCTTAACCGATTTAGATTATGACCCCGCGTTGGAATCATTACGTTACCGGCAGTGTCATAGGCCATATAAATGTTTGTGTGTGTGTGTGTGTGTGTGTGTGTGTGTGTGTGTGTGTGTGTGTGTGTATGTGTGTGTGTGTGTGTGTGTGTGTGTGTGTGTGTGTGTGTGTGTGTGTGTGTGTGTGTGTGTGTGTGTGTGTGTGTGTGTGTGTGTGTGTGTGTGTGTGTGTGTGTGTGTGTGTGTGTGTGAATGTGTGTGTTTAAATACATTCAAAGACTTTGAAAAAAAATTATATTACATAAAAAATTGTTACCCCCACGCTTTTTAATTATCCTACATTAAAGAGCAATGTTTGTCAGCAATGTTTTTTTTTTGGCATTCATGTTTTTTAATATTTATCTCTTTTTTTATGAATATTTCAGGTATGAATTGCTTCAAAACTATTATTTTCTTCACCTACCCTTGAAAGTATAGGATATTTTGTATAAAAGCAGTGTAAATATTTAATATTAACTATTATTAGTAAGGGGGGAGGGTTTTAGAAATTTACTTTTTTCTCTTACTTACAAAAAATAAAAATAAAAATACATTTTTAATTTCCTGGAATTATACAAAGTGATTCCGGAGAAAAGGTAAAAATTTGGGATCTACTTCTAGAGCTTGAAATAAGGAAAAGAGTTCGTAAAAACATATGTCCGGAAACGCATTGTTACTGAGTTACGCCTAACGAAAAATTTCTCTCGTAAATGAAAAATAAAAAATAAATTTTTATTATTAAAAACAAAACAAAACTTTACAGAAGAATATTATGAATTTGTAAAAATTAAATTCAGCTGTTTTTGTACAATAAATTTAGACCTTTGAAAAATTAAAATATATTAATTTATTTTAAAATCAAACTCACTGCGTTTTATACTATAATAATTTACAATAAATATTCGAAAATTTCACTTTTGAAATTGATGCACTTTTCAACTCGTTTCATACATTTTCTGTCGCGTAAAATATGTATAATTATATTATTTCAATTGAAATTATAATTCAAAAATTGTTAATATTTTACCAATGTTATTACTTGTAAATTTCATTGTAATATTAAAGGACGAAAAGTCATTATTTGATTATTTTGCGGACAATATGTTCAGACCCGTGTCTATTTTCCTCCTCCTTATTTAACATAAATAAATATGTCCATTTCTTGTTCCTCTTTATATTAATGTAAACAAGTTTGTTTGTATTATGTTGCTGCTTAGTTACCAGCTGAGATTTATGTATTATGTCTAACTGTATTATTGTAATTGTTTAAGTTATTATTTATTCGTTCATCAGCACATAAACATGACACATTAACCATCACTAACAGATAAACTATGTATTCAACATTACAGTGTAAAAAATAATAAATTAATGTAATTAAATTGCGTTATCAATTAAAGTCCGTAAATCGGCGACATAATGTTGAATTGATGTATCAAGAGCGTATGTGAATCACCAGGTTGCTCCGAAAAGACCGACAGAAGGAATTAAATAAAAGAGTTTAACAAAAATAATATTCAATTCTAATGGAGATTTTTGTATGAAGATCAGAACCGGTTAATTCCAAATATTTTCGGTGAAAATTTTCCCCGACATTTGGATTGGATCGATATAAAACGTATAGAAATTACAAAAGTATTTAATAATACAGTTTACATTTAATTATACTACTATGAGATTGTAACATTTTTATTTGATATAAAAAGAAAACTAAAATCTAAACGATAAGAAACAGTGAGGCATAGATGAATTGTAGAATATCTACAACCCATTAAACGATACTCTTAAGGAATACGATTGAAATTTTAATTATTTTTGTTATTAACGAATATGTTTTAACTTGCATCTTTTTATGAATTAAGGTACGTTTTCAGCACTATAATAATTAAAATGAAGAGAAAGCTGTCTTGAACAAAAATTTTAATTTAAAATACTAAAATGTAAAAGTTAAAAATTTTCTAACATGTAGCTGATCACTCAGATCAATTATATCTCTTCATTTTTACTCATTCTATGATTTAGTTTTCAGCAGACTTGAGTTGAAATTAAATAAGAAAAGTGCATTCAGTTATAATTTTATTTTTTATTATATTATATTTTTTAGTAGTATTTTGTTCAAGTATAAACTAACGTTTAATTATCTCCGATTTAGAGGGTAAATCTACATCACTTACATTTACTAGCCTTCATTTACTATTCTTTTTTTTTTATCTCCGGGTCCGCACTCAAGCAATTCATTCCGCAGAGGATGAGATGATTGTTTTGTAGCGTGTGTGAAAAATGCCATGCCTGACCGGGATTCAAACCCGGGACCTCCGGGTTAAAGGCCGAGACGCTATCACTCACGCCACGGAGGCCGGCTACATTTACTATTCTGGTCTGACTTATTATACATTTAGAACAACTGGTGTACAAGGATACCAAGTCTTTAGAAAGAGTTGTTTTCTGTGAAAATAATGATATTCTCTGTATAGCTAACCCCGTTGTAAAAAGAGTGAATGTGTACTATGTCTTTTTGAGATAAATATCTAAATTATGATTAAAAGTGTTTTTGACTGGTTAAAGAAGGTGACAGGAAATTAATCCTGACTTTCCTTAATAATCCAAGTACTGGAAGCTTGCTGTATTAGTAATGAAGATAATCATATTTTATTAATCTTTTAATCATAATTCTTTCGTTTAATTACAACCTTCGAATGCATTTTCTTGGGTTTTAAGAAATATATTTACTATTCTGCTTAAATACATGTTTAATAAATGAATTTCATACTTTAAGAAAAGAACAGTGTTCTTTGAAACGTTTGTTACGGGAGGATATTGGAAATTACTTGAGTTGGTTAACTGGAAAATAATCTCACAGATTAATAGAGGACAGCAGTGAAATTAGTGACAGAATCTTGAGAAGAGGGGATTTAGATTGATTAGCCATTTATTAAATCACCCAATTTTAATTAATTTTCTAACTGGAGCTGCAAGTTATGGATAAAAGGAGGATTGGAATAAAAAAAACAAATACATCCATGTAAGTTGTAGCAATATATTAGGTTGCGGTTAAAAGAATAGTATAGGAAAAAAAGGAATTGAGAATAGTTCTAATCAATCAAATGAGTGTTCACTTGACAAAAGAAATAATAAAAAGTTTTAAAAGTACAAGTTTGTCTTAAATAGATTCGATTTATTATCGAAAAAGTTGTAATTTGCGAATCTCTCATAGACGGTTTACATCCTAGGATATTAAAAAGTTAAAGGATCCTAGGATCATAAAAAGTAAAAATAAATTTCTCATTTAACGTTTAAAGTTTTAAAGTTTATTTAATTTGGTTCCTTTTTATTTTATAATATTGTTAGCGAAATTAATTTATGCATTATTAATTTATCATCATTAATTTGCTACTATAAAGATGACTATGAAAACTATTTAAAAATTAAATCAATACATGATTTTTTTAACTCGAGATCAAATATTGATTTAAGTATTTGATGCATCTAAAAGAATTGAATTGTTTATCAGAAAATGTAAAAAAAAAAAATAAATAATTTCTAAAACAGTCAAGCTATAAATAATAATTGTAATTTAAAACTAAAATTAATCAAAACTTTTCTATAAATTAAAGTAAAAAACTAACTTCATACGGTTTAACTTCACGGGTTTTCTGTAGCAAATATATTTTTTAAACATAATTTTTCTGGGAAATGTAGACATTATCGCTGTGTACATTCTTATATTTAAATATATAATTTTTAAGTAAGACTTATAATTAATTATTTTCTGCTAACTGAGAACTTTTGAATTATGAATAAAAATAAGACTGACTCTATCCAAAAATATTTTTAAGCTGTATGTTTTAACAAAACTATTACGTTTAAGATTTACTTAACGTTATTAAAATATGATCTTTTTCGGTTTTATAATTCAATGTAGTACCTTCATATACAATTATCCTCTGAAGGTTTTGATAACCTTATGTTTATCATAAAAATTATTTTATTATTGGATTATTTTGAATAAAATATGATTCTACAACGTTATTAGTAAATCTCTTATCTTAATGTAATGTAATTTCATTTAATATTAGATTTTACATATTGTAAGAAATATTGAAACATAAATTTTAAAATTCCGAGCGATGCCAGCGATAGTTCAGTAGTGTCAAAGATTATCAGAATAGATGAATTTAAAACATATTTATTTATTTTATCTTTTAAATTAATAACAAAAATAATAGTTGTGTCATTTTATCTTTAATGAATGAGATTTATTTAGCTTTTATTCGCGCAATATTTTTATATTGTGGGGCAAGCGTTACTTAAATGTGTAATAAATAGTTAATCACTGAAAATTATTATAGAAGTTTGCCGCTGATTATTATTCATGGTGAAAGTTTTTAAAAAATACTATTTACCATTATATAAAATTTCCACACCGTTGCTGCAACTCAAAATAGTTGCGAATTATCTTTTAAACACAATATTGCTTTGGATTTATACTTGCTAAACTAGATTCATCAAAACATTCCTGTTTAGATATATTTTGGTCCTTAAATTGTGAAAATATGTATTCCTAATAAACAGTTCGATAATCCAATCTTATTTTCTTTTTAGGTACATGCTAGATCGTAAAACGGCTGAAGAAGTTGATTCACGCATACAGGATGGTTTCTTCATAATGGCCGTATCAAATTCATGTATGAATCCTCTGGTATACGGGTCGTATAATCGAAAAGAATGTGAAAGATGTTTTTGTATGAAAGGATCAAGTACTCGTTTTAATCGTCGTTCTCCTGGTAAGAAATGAATTCCATTTAATTAATTATACATATAAAATATATTTGTATGAACGCATTCATGCATACATGTACCCACGGTTTATATATATTTATAGTTAATACACCTATGACTTTTAATCGGGTGCGGATTGCGTAAATTCTTTTACTTTAAAGTTGAAACTGATGACTATCAAGAAATCGTCTTTTCCAATTTGATAAAATTTTATAATTGACTATCTACTTTGGTAGTCTAATTAAAAAAAATAAATAAAAATATTCTGTCAAAATAATGTGATGTGTTACTTCTAACTTAAAAGGGACGTTTTCTGATGATTTTAGAATAGAAAAATTTAACCGATTCCACTTCTGATGAATCAATGAACTTTAGAAATTGAAAAATTTATTATTTTTTTAGTTATCACGTGATTTAAATTATAGTATTTTATCATTAACTCGTATTACACATTGTAAAGTTCTAATAAATCATGGTATAAATGTTTACAGAATAACATTTTGACTAATTATTCGAAATATTTAGATGACGTAACTAATATCTCGATACCTGATGTATATTATCATGATATACTGAATATATATATAAAACATACCTGTAGCTTATTTCCATATTGAAAGTTTGAGGATACGTAATTCTGTGCACTGAATATATGTTATTACACAATTAACAGTAATAAACGTGCTTATAAATTAGTAGAAAGCTTAATCTTTTTTAATAATAAATAATACAAAATAAAAATGTACATTCAAAAACTAACACACTACTTGTGGCCAAACGGTCACCTCTGATTGACAGAAGTTAACATAATTTATTTCCTTTAAAGACATCAGTTCTGTAAACTTAAAAACGTTCAGTCATTACTAAATAATTATTTTGATTCAATTTAACACTCAAGCCTAATCGTATCAAAAATTATACGTAAGATATCTATTTTAGGCAAACCAGTACACACATGCATACTAAAAACCTTCCGCTGTTATAAATACCATAAAAGTCCAGTTGATAATACGACTAGGATTATATATTCATCTTAAATATTATTTAGTTTAACCTTCTTATTTATCACAATCATTCTAAGTTAATTACGTATACATTCCCCTTAAAAAACTGTAACTGAAAATAATTATTATTCAACTTTATATCCAAACACCACACACTCTAACATTAACATGCTACTTCATGTCATACTTCAATCATTACCGTTCAACACCCTACACTATTATTTTCACCCACTACATTATAGCACTACATTATTTTCACCCATCACCTCACTTCCGACCTGGTGTTCCCATTTAACTCAAAACTGGGAAACGACCTGCAAAATTCTTTATACCTTCGCTCTCAAATTATGCAACGTACAATTCAACTGCAATTTCTTCAACCTGACCTGAAGAATTGTGAATATATCATATATGTTAATTGTGATAATGTTTACTTCTGAATCAAAATTATTTTAAAAATTGGAAAGAAATTTTAATACATTACCTAAACATAAATTCAAAGGGGAAAGAAAATACACTGAGAGACAAAAAATAAATTTTTAACTTTTCTCTAAGTGTGATACTATTTCTTGAATTGCATTTTTTGGGTACATTACAGATTTGTAAATACAATTTTTCTATCAATCTTAGTTTTAAATAAATAATGGTTCAAAAAAGATTTAAGGAAGATGTAGTTAAAATCTGTAAAATTTATAATTTTGCATGGCCATACCTGTGTTAGAATGATTCGCTGATGCTTTTCATTGACAAATAGCCTCAGGCACATCCCGGATTAACGTCTAACAGTATATGGAAATAGGGATACTGCGCCAAAATCAAAGACGGTGGACAGTCCAAAAACTTCGATTGACGTCACTAATTCAAGATGGCGGTGGTCGGCCATTTTGGATTGTGACGTCATTGGTGCTAGTAGCCCGTCACCGCCATATTGGATTTTCCCTTTTTCCCTATGGAAATTTCATCTTCCCTTAGCGGGATATTTGAAATTCCGCAGGGATACCAACTTGAGTAATATATTCGCTTTGAATATTATTTATAATAATTAATTCAAAGGTTGGTAATCAGCTGTTGTGTAGCGGTCGGTTTGAATTAAATAAATAAGTAATATTTGAATAATATTTTTACCCGATTTTCTCATACCCTTGTATTATATAAACGTCTTTAGAATTGTTAATTTCATTTAAATCTGACAGTGTAAGATCATTGAACCTTTGCGGTAAAGATATTTTTCCAAATCCTTCAATTGCTGCAATAATTGAATCACCATTTTTTGTTTTTATAAACTCTACTTTTTGAATTCGATAACGTCTATTTTGCATCATTTCATTAATCCTTTTAATACTGTTGCAATAATTTAAATTATTCAATTTATCAAATATATTAGACATTTTTACTATTCTATATATAAAGTAAAATTATTTTAAATTAATATTTTATTGATAATGTAAAAATTTTTTTACTCATTGTAAGATAGCTATTAATAGCATTGATTTCGTTTCTATTCACAACCTCTGTAATTGAGTAATAATGTCAATAAAAAGTAAAACACCAAGAATAAAATAATCAACATTTCATATATATATATATATATATATATATATAAATTTTGAAAATAACTTGAATAAAACATTACAAAACAACATCGCTCAAATCGATCCAAGAATTGTACTTTTATCAAAACCCAACCATTTTACATAGGCTTTGTCGTCTTTTCGTCGTAAAATTTTCTCAATTTGATATACATCTTTATGTTTGGTTTTTTGTAGTTCGTGTTGGTAAAAAAGCCCTTTTATGACTTCGTTTCGGGAATCAATTAGTTCATAGGTAACAGGATTGGATTCACTATGTAGTGTATGAATTTTCAATATTTCATTCGTCCAATTTGGTGGATAGCCCTTTTCAAATACTTTTTTATGTTTACTTATACAAACACTGTCGTCTACATTAAATTTAATTTTTACACCTTTTTTTTTATCGTATTTTTTATATAAATTTTCCAAAACTTGCGCTTCGTTCGTCTTGTTTACACCTTTGGGTTTAACTAATGTAGCCAAATGTATAGAATTATTGTATTCATCTAAAAGTGTTTGCAGTATATCAATCCATTTATAGTTGCCATATTCAGTAAATTTAGTCCACATTTTTGTTTTTAATGTTCAATAATAGCGGCCTTTTTATCTGAATGGGTGGAATAATGATTTATGTTGAATTTTTGAACAAGGCACAACATGTGGATTGTAAAATTCCTTTCCCTGATCTGTTTGAAAATGTTTCATTTTATGTCTTTTCAATATCGGTTCCAAAGCAAACGCGACCTCTTTACCTGTCTTGTTCTTTAATGGTACGCCATATGCAAATTTAGTAAAACAATCAATTATAGTCAATAAAAATGTATAACTATAGCTTGCCGGAGAGCTCTAGCCCCCGCTAGGTAGCAGCACCCGACGGCAAAAGTGGAACATAACACAGACAACAAAACTGTTTTCATGTAATCCCATGCAGTGCTTTGGCACACAAAAAAGGGCTTAATATTCTTCCGTTGCCACATTTAATAATATAACCGAACTATTTAAAAGATTTTTCCACTAATTTATTTATAAGATAAAATGACTTTCTTTTACAGAAACAATATATTACTTTATCGATTAATTTTTAAATAATACTAATATATAAAATTAAAATAAAAAAAATTAATAAAACTGTATTTCACGGATCTCGTTTAATTAATGCATAAACGCTCAGTGATTACATTTGCACTTTCTGAATTAAGATCTATTTTATAGTTTTATGTAATTTTACTCTTATGCTAAATATGTTGTAGTTGTATAGTTCTGGACATACCACAAGTCAAAACAATCTTTAGAAAAGTCTAAAGGGAAGAAAATAAAAAGTTTTTTGTCTTTGTTTTTCAAAAATTTATATTTATGGATATGGAGATGTTATTTAAGCCATGAATTAAAACACCTTTCTCTGTCTTGTGTTAATCGTTAGCAATTTTGTAAATATAATAATAATAAACAAATAAATCAAAATCCTCCTCTATGAATCATGAGACCTTGCCGTTGGTGAAGGGGCTTGAGTGCTCAGTGATACAGAGTAGCTGGACCGATGGTGCAACCATATCGGAGAGGTATCTGCTGAGAGCCAGACTAAGGAATGATTCCTGAAAGAGAGCAGCAGCTCTTTCAGTAGTTGTTAGGGGCAAGAGTCAGGACGACTTAAACGGCTATATCAACATCACTAAGTCCTCTGAGTACTGCGCAGCTGAAATGGAAAACTACAGCTGCTTTTTTCCAAGAAAATGTGGCTCTGCATTTTCATATAGCAATGATGGATGCGCCTTCCTTGGTAAAATATTCCGGTAAAATATTTATTGGTAAAATAAACTAGTCCCCCGTTCGGATGTCCGAGTGGGGACTACTAAGGAACGGGTCACCAGAAAATTAAAAAATAACATTCTACGAGTCGGAGCGTGGAATGTTAGAAGTTTAAAAAAGGTTGGTAGGCTACAAAATTTAAAAAGAGAAATGGATAGGATAAATGTGGATGTAGTAGGAATTAGTGAGGTTCGGTGGAAGAGGAAGGCGACTTTTGGTCAAGTGATTTTAGAATAATTAACTCAGCTTCAAATAATGGGCAGGCAGAAGTAGGTTTCATAATGAACAAGAAGATAGGGAAGAGAGTAGAGTATTTCAAAACGCATAGCGATAGAATCATTGTAATAAGGATTAAATCAAAACCTAAACAGACAACGATTTTTAACGTCTATATGCCTACAAGCATATATGATGATGAGGTAGAGTGTGTATACGAAGAGATTGATGAAGCAATTAAACACGTAAAAGGAGATGAAAATTTAATAATAGTTGGAGATTGGAATGCAAGCATTGGAAAAGGCAAGGAAGGAAATATAGTGGGTGAATACGGGCTGGGCAAAAGGAATGAAAGAGGGGACAGACTTATAGAGTTTTGCACGAAGTATAATTTAGTAATTGCCAACACCCAATTTAAAAATCATAATAGAAGAATATACACTTGGAAAAAGCCAGGCGATACTGCAAGGTATCAGATAGATTATATGATGGTTAAGCAAAGATTTAGAAATCAACTCGTTGACTGCAAAACTTACCCTGGAGCAGACATTGATAGCGACCATAATTTGGCAATAATAAAATGTAGATTGGGGTTTAAAAACCTGAAGAAAAGGTGTCAGATAAATCGGTGGAATTTAGAGAAGCTTGAGGAAGAGGAGGTAAAGAAGATTTTTGAGGAGGACATCGCAAGAGGTCTGAGTTAAAGAGATACGGTAGAAAATGTAGAAGAAGAATGGGAGAATGTTAAAAAGGAAATTCTTAAATCAGCAGAAGCGCACTTAGGCGGAATAAAGAGAACTGGCAGAAAACCTTGGGTTTGAGACCATATATTGCAGCTGATGGATGAACGTAGAAAATCTAAGAATACTAGTGATGAAAAAAGTAAAAGGAACTATCGACAATTAAAAAATGCTATAAACAGGAAGTGCAAACTGGCGAAAGAAGAGTGGATTAAAGAAAAGTGTTCAGAAGTGGAAAGAGAAATAAACATTGGTGAAATAGACGAGTAAACGAACTAGAAAATAGTGTAATAGAGGAAGAAGAGGAAGATGAGGAGGATGAAATGGGAGAAACAATACTGAGATCTGAATTTAAGAGAGCATTAAAAGATTTAAATGGCAGAAAGGCTCCTGGAATAGACGGAATACCTGTAGAATTACTGCGCAGTGCAGGTGAGGAAGCGATTGATAGATTATACAAACTGGTGTGTAAAATTTATGAAAAAGGGGAATTTCTGTCAGACTTCAAAAAAAGTGTTATAGTCATGATACCAAAGAAAGCAGGGGCAGATAAATGTGAAGAATACAGAACAATTAGTTTAACTAGTCATGCATAAAAAATCTTAGCAATATTAGGCCTCAGATTAATAGTAGAAGGAAGATTAAAGAAAAACAAACCAACATACTTGGCGTTTATAGACTTAGAAAAGGCATTCGATAACGTAGACTGGAATAAAATGATCAGCATTTTAAAAAAATTAGGGTTCAAATACAGAGATAGAAGAACAATTGCTAACATGTACAGGAACCAAACAGCAACAGTAATAATTGAAGAACATAAGAAAGAAGCCGTAATAAGAAAGGGAGTCCGAAAAGGATGTTCCATATCTCTGTTACTTTTTAATCTTTACATGGAACTAGCAGTTAATGATGTTAATGAACAATTTAGATTCGGAGTAACAGTACAAGGTTAAAAGATAAAGATGCTACGATTTGCTGATGATATAGTAATTCTGGCCGAGAGTAAAAAGGATTTAGAAGAAACAATGAACCCCATAGATGAAGTCCTACGCAAGAACTATCGCATGAAAATAAACAAGAACAAAACAAAAGTAACGAAATGTAGTAGAAATAACAAAGATGGACCACTGAATGTGAAAATAGGAGAAAAGATTATGGAGGTATAAGAATTTTGTTATTTGGGAAGTAGAATTACTAAAGATGGACGAAGCAGGAGCGATATAAAATGCCGAATAGCACAAGCGAAACGAGCCTTCAGTAAGAAATATAATTTGTTTACATCAAAAATTAATTTAAATGTCTGGAAAAGATTTTTGAAAGTATATGTTTGGAGTATCGCTTTATATGGAAGTGAAGCTTGGACAATCGGAGTATCTGAGAAGAAAAGATTAGAAGCTTTTGAAATGTGGTGCTACAGGAGAATGTTAAAAATCAGATGGGTGGATAAAGTGACAAATGAAGAGGTATTGCGGCAAATAGATGAAGAAAGAAGCATTTGGAAAAATATAGTTAAAAGAAGAGACAGACTTATAGGCCACATACTAAGACATCCTGGAATAGTCGCTTTAATATTGAAAGGACAGGTAGAAGGAAAAAATTGTGTAAGCAGGCCACGTTTGGAATATGTAAAACAAATTGTTAGGGATGTAGGATGTAGGGGGTATACTGAAATGAAACGACTAGCACTAGATAGGGAATCTGGGAGAGCTGAATCAAACCAGTCAAATGACTGAAGACAAAAAAAAAATCAAAATATTCATTTTCTGTTTTCCGTGTTTAGGGAATGGGAGAATTAATGTGACTGTTTTGGGTTAAATATTTTTTTACGATTTATCATCGAATGCCAAGAACTAAACCAGGAATTTTCCAATTAAATACATTTTCTGGAAAGAGACCCAATCTTCGTCGATATTTCTAATAAAGCATTGGTTTTTTTATAAAAGCTTATTTTAATAAAACAAGTTCAGTTTATCATATACCTCAGATTCCAGAATAGAGAATGCGAATGTTGATTTACGCTGATGAAAGATTGATTTTTTAATAATTTAACCTTCCACTTCCACTTATGTTTTATATATATATATATATATATATATATATATATATATATTATTTAGGAAAATAGATAAAATTATTTCTATCGAGTGAATAAGATTCATTAATTTTCGTTCTGTCCTTTCCACGAGTAAATTTATGCAATTAACATTTTTTCCTTCTTTTCTTAGATTCATCTCGTTATTTTAACATAATGGAATCAACTTTAAGTTTTAAAATAATTACTGAATGAACATTTTTGATTTATAGCTATTGTAATTTTTTGTTTTTTCTAAATAATACGTTGTTTGAGTACACATTTATTGTGATAAAAATAAATTCCATACTAACACATTGTCAAATTTAATATTTATATTAAATTAAATACGAGTAAATTGTACATCTTTTCAGCCTCGTGAGAGACGTTTTGCTAGCGTAAGAAGGATGTCTAATGTATTTATCATCTTTAACGTTTCAGTAATCGAAGTCAGCGCTATGCCGGAAATTAATTTTGCCTAATATTACCGTACTTAATTATCAAAAATTCAATCATACACAAGACGATAAAACACTACCAAAATTAATTACTATGACGTAAATGTAAAATATGGGTTTCTTACAAAATAAATTTCCTCTTATTTACACATTTGAATGCGTGGAATTCATTATTTTCAGGCTCAAAAGTGAGTGAAGTATGTGCGAACAATAATTAAATAACTATATTTCGTAAAGTTACGTCCGTACGTAATTTCATAAAATTTTTCTGTTTATTTTTTTCATCTTATTTTATACAAAGCGATAATTATAACGCTCTTTATTCTAAAGAACTGACTTTCCTGTACATGTTAACTGAAAAATTTAATACTTCACAGAACTTGTGTGTATCATTTAACAATGTTAATGTTTCAACGTAATTTCTGAATTGTTATTAAAATAAACTACTCTTTTTGTACAGAATTATCTCATAAGTAACAAAGATCAGCTGGAACAAATTAAAGGAAAAAAATTGCGGTTAAATTTAATACTTTATGTTCATTATAAATATTTTTAACTGAAGTAACGTAGAAACTTTTTTATTCTGAAAAAAGTGCATTAAATATACCTTGTTTATAAATAAGATAATTAGTGTAGAATAGCTTTTTTTGGTAATAAAAAAATTCCGTGTTTCCTACTGATTACTTACCCAAAATTTAAATTTATATGCATCTGACATTTTATTTTTCTAACTGACATTTTATTTTATGTATCTAAATATCTGACTTTGGTTTTAATTTAGATTTTTAATCGTATTGCTTCATGCGGGGAAGGTGGGATTAATTTTAAGATATTTCTACGTATTAATTATTTTTAAGAATTTTGATATTATTACGATTTGTATGTTTCTGATTATTTTACTGCAATTTTGCTGTTAATATTATAAGATTAATTTGTTTAATAGGTTTCATAACTGTCATGATAATTCTGAATATAATATAGCTAAAAAATTACAATGTACTTATGAAGAAAGCAAATGTGAAAGAATTAAAGCTGTTCTATTTTACTAACCGTTTTAAAAAAAGTGTTGAATACCATGATGAATGTATTCCTTGTTGTTCGTTAGAAAAAGAAATACTGCAACTAACGTCCAATTTTAGTATATGCGACTTTCAGGAACGACAATTAAAAAAAAAAACAATAGTCAAACAATTTTATAGATAACATTTATGTTAAAATATGTACTGTTGTGTGTATAAAAAAGGGTTCATTAAATTTCAGGTGGTTTTTGACACTGTTTTTGATGGTAGGCATCTTCCATCTACCACCTTCAAAGTATTGGTGGTAAAATAATTTTTTCAAAAATCAAATTGTTAAAAATTATCATGTGAGATGACAAATAAATAGCAATTAAGATGTTATGCCTACACATACGACTTGTATACGTGTATTTTTATAATCACTACGGACCAAAAATGGTTAATAGAACATCGTTATGAATTTAATAAACATTTTTTTTAACATTCTTCAGTTTATCAGTTTTTACAAACGAAAGGCTCATTTTCAACGTGTTTGTTTTCTGTTGAACGTTAAATAAATAATTATGTTAATGACGATGACCATCGTGTGAATTTTGTTAAATAATATACCGCCTTTTTTCAATACCTCGGTTAAGTTTAATTATTGTAAATATTTTATTGTTAGTTGAGTAAGTGTAATCGCACCGTACGGACGTTTTGTTGTGCTGCTCCGCGATTATAACATTTTTGGACTGGTTTTTCCGGCTTTTTCTTGATAATAGGTATGGTTAGGTGAATATTTACTGGATGTGATTTGAATTTTTACGATTTTTGGTTATCGGAACGATAAGTTTTTATAGTGATTTTTGACGTTTCGACCTTATTGTCACATCTCGATTCCCCCCCGAGGGGAGAAGATCCCACCGCGTAGCGTGTCCGGTCGCTACACCACCTCCTCCGTTCCTAGCCAGTAGTGGTTTTAACGGAGGACATCTTCTCGCCCTCAAACTGATTGCGCACCACAGCTCTCAGTTCAGGCCCCGCAGAGATGCCACCGATGCAGATGCCCCAAGGGACATCTGCATCAGTAAAATTCACCGCGAGATAGTTCTGTGTCTGTGCTTTCAGAAAGCAGACAACGAACAACTGCAGCTACCACGACGCCCTCAGGAACTAAGCTAGATGCCTAACCGCGGAATGAAGACCCCGCGCCTAGCTCTAACTATTAATGAGCAACTTATCGAATGTCTCAGATCCGAGAAACTACCACTATAACAAAAACTTTCCCACTAAAAAGTTTAAACACAGCGAAATTTGGTCCTAGTTTTAAGAACTTAAAGAACCCCGCTTAATTACTCATAAGAGTACAACTAACTGACTCCATTCCGGTCTGCCCGGGAGAGGAGAACGAACGCCTACTCCCACACAGCTTCATCACGCAGTCCGCGTGACTTCACCATCTTTCGTAAACCGCCGTCGAAACGCCACTGCCTACCACCGAAGCGTCACACAGCCAGTCCCGTGTCGTATGCTCACAAAACGCCCCCATCGGAGCGCGACCGCACCCCCCGGGACAAGGAAAAACCATGCCCGTTGGCAGCGGCTGCAACTCCGCCGACAGCTTTATCCCAAATCAAAATAACAGCTCTTAGATCTAACCGAGGCACGCTGCCTTAAGCGCCTACCTTCGGCCTGTCAACTGCCCAGGCGGTCCCTAGCCACCCAGGTTCCTATCACCTACTAAATCCCTTCGGCAGTCCTGCTCAGGACGAGGAAGCGAAGGAAGCCAGCAACAATTGTCCACCATCTACGAGTCCTCCAGTTGACTCGTAGATCCAAAACGGAGTTTAGTCTCTCGAGTTCCCTAGTAACTCTGGTACGCTCAGCTTCGTATCTAGGAAAAATGTGCAGGACATGGTCCACAGTGTCATCAACCCTACAGTCCGGACAGAAGCCGGAATCAACCAACCTAAACCTAGCCAATTTCTCCCTAAAGACACCATGTCCGGAGAGAAACTGCGTCGTGTGCCGATTGGGGGATACCCAGCTAACAACTCGCAACTCTCTAACATCGGGAAATATACCATGCATATAACGACCTGTTGAAGAATCGTTCCACCTATCCTGCCAAGAGTCAAAACCTTGGTCTTCGATCACACGCATACGCCCTGAAGTAAGAAGGCCTCCCTTCTTTGTATCATACCGCTGACTACGCTCTGTAGCCAAAATATCCAAGGGTTTGATGCCTGCGATTATAGTTACTGCCTCTCGCGAGACAGTCCTATAACTGCCGACAACCGCTAATAAAAGAAGACGCTGGGCTCTTAATAGAATATCCCTATAACATTGGTGCCACATACGATAAGCCCAGACGGGCGCAGCGTACAACATAATGGCCTCGCAAACACCTTTATTAATCCGCATGGTATGGAAATTCAACCCCCAATCGGGATGGACAACTCTACGGACGCCGAAAAAAGCATCAATGGCCTTCTTCGCCACTCATCCTTGATGAGAAGCCTCTCATCAAGGATTACACCCAGATACTTTTGAAGAGTGACATACCTAATTGAACGACCGTCCATCACGACCCGCGGGTGGCGAGTCGCAGCTAGCCGGCCCTTCAAAAACATCATAGTGGTTTTCTCCGCACTGAAAACCATCTTATGCTGCAGACTCCACAACCGCAATACCTTACATGCCTGTGCCGCTCTAAGCTCAATCTCAGCACGCGAATCGTCCTCGACCAACAGTATCCCATCGTCGGCGTAAGCCACGACACGACAGCCACCGGGCAAACGCAGCCGCATGAGAGCGTTGAACTTGATGGTCCAGACGAGTGGACCTAATACACTGCCCTGTGAACATCCTTTAGACAGGGTCTTTCCTACTTGCAAACTGCCGTCACGAAGGACAACAGTTCTATCGCTGAAGTAGCTTGAGAGAGTGTTAATCTCATCACGCGTGCAACCACGCTTTTGCAATTGGAACAAGGCAGAGGGCCACCACAAGTTATTAAATGCCCCGGATATTTCCAAGAAGACACCGAGTACATATTTGCACTCGCTGCCTGAAGCCAAATCAAGGACACTAAGAATCGCGTCCTCCGTACTCTTGCCGGGTCTAAAGCCATACTGGTCATCCATCAGCATGTGATTAGAAGTCAGCCTACTATTAATGCGGAGGTAAAGTACCTTCTCGAAAACCTTTCCAACAACTGGCAAGAGCGTCAGAGGACGGTAAGAAGAACTGACGGTGGCGTCCTTGTCGCCACCCTTGAGTAACAGCTTCAAGATACCACATTTCCAGCAAACCGGGAAATACCCAGCGAATAGACGCCTATTGAACACCCTAGTCAATGGGCCAAGAACTACAGGCAGGGTGCGAACAAGGAGCTCCACCGTAATACCATCATATCCGGGGGCTTTATCCCTAGCCAGGCTACAGATTACTAGACGGACTTCCGCCTCGGTAATCTCCGACGACACAGAGTCTGTGTCAAAACCTACAACCGCCGCTCGAACTCTCCAATGATACAAGGTCTCACCAACCTCGGTATCATCGGGGAGCAGATCGTCCATCAGAAGAGATAGCACACGATCTTTCTCAACTACAACGCCGTCTTGGGTCGAGAGAGCTGACAGAAGATTGTCCTTTTTTCACTTGTGAGCAAGTACTCGATAAACAACACCCCATGGGTCTTTATTCCCCTGCTCTTGAACAAAAGAGTGCCAGGAATCTCGCTTCGAAGTCCTAATACTATGAAAATACTCGTACCTTTTCTGACGATACTCCGCAAACAGGACCTCGCGCCGGTCAGGATCACGCGCACGCTGTGTAGCTCTCCCGAGTCGGCCCACGACCTGCTTTAACGCAGTCAAGTCCCGAGTGCACCAACCAGCTATTCTCTCCCGACCCGTGCTCCGGGGCCTTATTGTCACAGGCAAAAAGGACTATAGTGGAGCGTCTCTTCGCTGTACGTGATTATTCGGTTATCTCCAGCTGATAACAAGTAACATATCAGTAAGCGGTAATATAATGAATACAGATATTAATATAAATGTTATTTATGATAATAGATAACATCGGTATCTGAGGTAAATTTGCTCAACTATTTTTTTTTCTTTTTTAACAGTAAGGGTGGAACAAAGTACTTCGGGCACCAGAGTGGGCCTGGCGCCCCACAACGTAAGGTCTCGAACCTAAAAGGAAAAACCGTATCAAACAGTTCTCTTCTGAGGCGGAGATGGCGCCAAATGGTCTGAAAGAGATTACAGACTGCTTGGGAGCGGCCATGATGAAATATAAACAACATTTCGGGAAGACCATGTTATATTACATGCATGAACATGAAAGGGAGCTTAAGAGCATTTACACATCTCTTAAGCAATTACAAGTGTAGACACCGATACAGATGTCCTCACAGTCCACCCAGACCCAGTTCCGGTCTTGAACCATGGCGATATTCTGAATCAGGACTTAAGAGATGACGAACTACTTGCGTCACTGCCGAAGAGGGGGTCTACCTAGACGATGGGCAGGGCTGAAATTGCCACCCTTCCCGTGGAGGGGGCGGTGGACATGTAATTTTGTCAAAGTTTCGAAGTCCAGGAGAGCTGCACTTGAATAAACCAAGGTGGCATGATCTCGCAAGATACTTTCTCGTTTATTGAGGATCAAGAAGAGAAGATGATCCGGAGACGTATATTTACCGTATTCTACGACTCATCTGAGAGCGATAAGCTGACGGCCAAGTATGCTGTCGGCTCTACAAGGAGAGTCCTAAAGAGAACACCTAGTGTGACCTTTGTTCTGCTTACTGGTCCTTTCGGGAACATCATTCGAAAGATAGTGATATACTTGCACAGGACGAGCGATGAGACTGTTGACTTGGTGGTATCCAGGAGCGCGGACGCGAGCAGGACGCATTCCCGCTCAGCTTCGGTGCGTCGTGCGACACCTCCTGTGGAAGGAAGTAGAGTTGTAGTCGTAAAGGCGCAAGGGAAGTCATATGCTGACTTATTCCGGACTTTGAAGTCCAACGTAACAAGAGGAGGCTGGAGAAGTTCTATCCCTCAGACGGAGTAGAAATGAGGAGCTAGAAGTCCGCATAAAAGGGACGCAAGACGCAAGTTTACAACTACCCTGAAGGACAGGACGGCCGAATTATAAGCTGGCGTTTGACTCGAGGTGATAGGCGGGCGGTGGTCCACATCAAGGACTTGGATGTGGACACCACTGAGAGTGAGGTCAGTGACGCCATCGCTGAGGTGATTGGTTTAGGGGAATCGTTCTGAATCTCCTCATTACGAAAAGTGTACGGTGACACGCAAAATTTTACATTTACGACTACTTACCGCGCCGCTAACAAGCTGTTAGCCAATTGAATAAAGATAGGGTGGGTCCATTGTCGGGCCTACATTCGAACCGAATCTATCAGGTGTTGTAAGTGCTGGTCTACGGGGTACAGAAGTACCGACTCTAAGACTCCCGACAGGGCAACATTGTGTTACAAATGTGAAGGTGTTGGACACATTATTAGAGATTGTAGAGAGGCCACAAGATGCCTCAATTGGAACTCAACCGAACATTGCACCGGAGGTAGGACGTGCGTTAAAAATCAACTTGACTAAAATCATGTTAACAAGCGCTAATAGAAGCGTCCTCTCACACGATTTGGTGGAGGAGGTTGCGAGAAGGCATGACGTTGATATTGTGGTCACGTCGGAGCCTAATCGATACACGGTGGCCAGACATGATCGGTGTGCCGACACAGCTGGGGATGTCGCTCTGTACAACGTTAGTGGTCGGCAGCGTTGGCAGCTTATTCACCGGGAAGAGGGCATAATTGCAGTCGACACGAGACATTTCACAATCATTGCAGTGTAGGTGAGTCCCAACATTCCTCTTGAGGACTATGTAACCTTTGTCGGTGAGATCCCCCTTAGCCGATGTCATTGTGAGATCCCCCAGAAGAGTTGTCCTGTTCGGCGACTTCAATTGTAAGCTGGTTGTTCTCATAACAATAGGAGGGGCTTAGTATTGATGGAGATGCTCCAAGCAGTGAGCTTTAGATGCCTTAACGACCGAACTCAGACGTATGTGGCGCGTGACAACACCAGTGTACTTGACTTAGTGATAGTTGACGACAGATGGGGTAACGACTGTTTCCAAATGACGGTACTAAATGAAGAAATAGCTAGCGATCACCGTGCTGTATTTTTCAATACCACGTTGTGTGCTGCCTCAGAGAATTGACGGACACAGGCCACCGCGACTTACCGGGGCACAGATAGAGCTCTTGGTTAGTAGAGTGGCTACAAAACTCTCCGACGGTAGGGTTGTCACCCTGGAGGTGCTTCAAGACCTGGTCATTTAGGAAATCGCACCACTTCCTGTTACACGTAGGCGCTTCCATCCGGTATAGTGGTGGACACCGGAAATTGCCGCTTTACGACAATCACTTCAGACTCTGCACCGCAAAGAGCAACGGCTGAGGAGAATAAATAGCCCTGCCTACGACGAGGTAGCTAGCAGCTTCGTCACTGCTAGAAGGACCCTTAACTTCAAAATAAAGACGCCAAGAGATCGAAATGACGACAACTTTGCCTTGAGTTAGATGTTGATCCGTTGGGGCGGGCATACCAGGTGGCGACAAAGAAGCTTAGAAGGCGTCTACCTGCCCTCATGGCTATGCAGGCGAATGAGCAAAATAACATACTTTTCCCGGAAGGTGACCGGGATGTTGTAGAACATATTGAATGCGGTCGTGGACGATTTACTCAGGACGAATAAAAATTTTTATTTTTAAAAATGTAAAAGGAGGAAATGAAACCTGAGTATTAGCAAATTTATTAGCAATAGGTCTTGTTGGACTGCAGGTCCGACTAATAAAGTATCATTAAGAGATAGGCATTATTGGTTTTAGCTGAACCGTCAAAAACAACTCGAATTTCAGTAGTTAGACTAGAAGGCTTGTACACTGGATGGTGGGGTAAATAGCTTACAATCGATTTGTTAATTAACAAATCATTGAAATTGAGTAATAGCATGTGATTTAATTCTAAATATTCCTGAATGAAAGCGGAGTAGTCCTTTTTAAGATTGGGATTGTTGATTAGTTTTCTTTCTAAAGATAATACTCTATTTTTAGCATTAACAAAAAGAATCACCTATTATCTTTGCGTGATAACGGCGTGACAAATTTTCCTTGATTATTTCGAGTAGTGTTGGAATGAAAAAGTTTTTCACATGTAGAGGTTTCATTAACTGAAGCATCAGTATTAATTTCTTCAATTTTCCAAAATTTCTCGAGTATAGTTGAGAGATTTTTATGAGCGTTACGGGCATGAAAAGGTGTGACAGTATTGTTGGCCTTAACATTATTAGGATAGCGACCTCTAAGTGTATATATCCCAATTTAGTTTTCAGAATAATAGGATATCTGGAATTTCGAATGATTTTCCCAAGCAAGATAAGACTCAAATAGAATTGTTCTCTAATCAGTATTTCAATGTTATTTGCTATGTTGAACTTGGGGTCTGCTAGAAATATATTACGAGGAAGATTAAGATTATAAATGTCAAATGTGGTTGATGGAAGGCTGTCGTCTGACATATCAGATAAAACAGCACATAGCACTTTTAATGAAAAGTTCTTATATCAAGAGTGTAATATAAGTGTAACTGTTTGCATTGAGATAGTGAGTTATTTATGCCTATTATTGGGAGATCATTTTTAATAAGTTTAAGTCCTAATTTTTGGGCAAATTTATATGTGCAACAGTTTGCCTGGCTATCAGAATCTAATAAGATTCTACATGAATGGTGATTACCATATATACTATTGGTGTTACATATGGCTATTGATAAAAGTATATTTTCATTTGACTGATTATTAAATGAAATAAGTATTACTTTCAGGCTTGTTGTCATCTAAACTAGGATGATTAATTTTGCCCATATGGAAGAGTGTATTACATCTTTTAGTACAAATCATACATAATATTTTTAATTGAATGACCTTTATTTAAATAAATAAAACAACAACTTTTATGCCTAAAACGTCTCTGCGTTCACTGATGATCAAATTTAAAAATTCTTTACGTTGTTGTAAGTGATGGTTTGAATTACAAAATAAACATTACTTTGAATTAAATTTTGAATAAAAACTGACATTATTTCTATTAAATTGCTTGTTATGAATCAAGGTAAAGCGTTTGTTAAACGCTTTGGTTGAATTGTTATGACGTTTTCCTTTTGTTTTATTTTCTGTTTTCATTGCGTCTTTGAAGTGGATGCATTAATATTTTCTAGAAGTTGTCGTCTGGAATTTAGAAATTCGATAGTCTTTAAAGGTGGGAACCCTTTGATTTGACAACTTTTCCTTCCACAATCTTCAGGTATGTAGTTCGATTTTGATGTTAGAAATTGGACAACAATAAATTCATACGTGTTTTCAGGAAGTTTAATTATTTTAAGCAAATTCACGTATGAGGAAATTTCATTAATAAATTTGGATAAAGTTAAAAGTTAAAGTTAAAATTTGGATGTACGGATTTTCTTTTTATAGAACGTAACCAATCTGACCAATAATGCGCTCAGCATTATGAAATGCAATTATATATCTTTTATCAAATCGTTTTTTTTAATAATTCTAGAGCATTAATATAATTTTCATCTGTTATTGGTAGATTTTTAATAATAGCTAAGGCTTCATCCTTCAAAGAAGAATGTAAATAGTGTAATTTTTTAATATTAGATAAATCATCTCTATTATGTACGAAATCAATAAATATAATAAAATAGTGCTGCCACTAATACATTACCTCTAAATTAAGGTATATTTATGAGTTGTAGTTGTGGTTAAGTTGTATTTGAAATAAATTCTTGATTATTTGATTTTTGACTATTATTTATTCAATTGCAATTTGGACTCTATAGTACACTAATCTTCTTCGACTTGATCCGAAGCTAAAACCTCATCAAACTATTCCAACTCAGTTTCTGAACGAATGGTGTCATATTTGCTTTGCAATTCAAGAAAATTCCTTATTTTAATTTGTAACGTGGGAATATCACCTTGTGAAGAATCATAATTGTGAGTAAATGTACCAATCCTAGTTATAGCGGCCTAACCCTCTTTGTCTAGTTATTTGTTCCGTTTCCATAATAATAGTAATAGCTTAAATTAACATTGTGAATTATTAATAAAGTAAATTAAATATGAAATGAAACAAATGTTAATTCATAAATGATGAGAAAATGTAATAATAAATTAAAAAAGACATTACGTAAATAATGATGTAGATCAGATTGCTGCGAGCCCTATTAATGTAGTAATTTACTGAACACTAAGATTCATGAAAATATTAGATTATATACGCGATTCTGGAACATCAAAAATGATGATTCTTCAAAATATTATATTTTATCCGCGGTTCTGGAAGACTAAAAATGATGATTCTTCAAAGTTGCAGATTATATCCGCGGCTGGAGGAACAAAATTGTCGAATAATATGCCGCCTTGGTTGAATACCTCGGTTAGGTTTAATTATTCTAAATATTTTATTATTCAGCGGTTCATTAAATTAAATAAAAGTCTTTATTTCATTTACAATATAAATTATTTTTTTTTAATAATCTTTGAACATATAATTCATATATATATATATACTAGCGGACCCGACAGACGTTGTCCTGACGTGGCATTGTTCTGTAATAAATGCACAACACATAAATATAAGTAACTTATTTAAGTTAAAATTAGCAGGAATGTGAACGAAATTTCATTAATATGACTATTAGTATGAATATTATAAGTTTGTGATTGTTGTATTATTTTAATGGGTTTATTGATTAATTATGTGTAGTATGGTTAATATTTATTTTCACTAAATATTGAGATGTCTGATGAAAATTGAATTAAAAAATCGAAATGTCGTAAAATTAATAATTAGTGTAATTAATACATTTTCATCCACATTATTGATAATTTTCACTTAAGATCATTCTAAAAAAGTACCTCCTACATTTTTTTTTGGTTTAATAATTTTGAGGTTCTATAATCATGCTTAATTAATCAATTAATATAAAAATTAAGGCACTGTAAAAAAAAGCAAAGTAGTTAAAATTTCAGTAGAAATTTTTATCATTTTTCTCATTCTTTATTTTAACATCTATTTTACCAAATTTTAGATAATTGTAAATTAAAAACAATTTTAGAAAATTTTTTATAAAATTAATCAGCTACAAAAATTATAATTTCAATTTTTTAAATATACTTTAAACTATAATTATTATAAGTAACTTTTATTTTTATTTTATAAATGTTATAATTTATTTTACGAACTTACATTTTTATTTTCAAAGAGCCGTTCATTATTCATAAGTTGCAATTCTAGTAGACTCGGCAATGCTTCGCTATCGTTAGATTTGAGTATACATACAGATTAAATGAACACAATTGAAAGTTTCATAAAACCTTAAAAAACTGGACATTAGGAATTTCACAAAATTTAACCTTTCACAGAATGTAAATAAATCCAAATGGCAAAAGAACAGGACTACCTATCGGATTTAATTCACATCACTCTCTAATCACAGTATTCGGTGGAAAATAATTTTTTAACGAAAAGAGTTGTGACTGCAAAACTTTAATATCGTATCATATGTGAATCTAAACCATTCTCGAATCCCCTTGAACACACAAAAATTTTCATCAAAATCAGTCCAGCCGTTTAGGAGGAGTTCAGTGACATACACACGCACACAAGAAATATATATATATAAAACATTAACGCATTAATTAATTATACATTCGTAATAAACACATATCAAGTCTTTGAAGGATGGTGCAAGACTGACTAACAATAGATCATTAGAAAAATGAATTTAATAAGAGTAACAAAAAAGTGTGAATTTATAAAGAGTAAAAGAAAGAGTGAAAATTTAAAAAGAATAAGAAAAAAGTGAAAATTTTTACTTTTACAAATAAAAAAGGAGGAAATGAAACCTGAGTCTTGACAAATTTGTCGATTTTGTGTCTACTTTTTGTCTGTTTTGCTTCAATAAAAAACCGATTTTTAAAAGTCTTTACTACTTTTTATTGTTACATTAATTTTCTCAAAATTAAATTCTGTATAAGTATTTTCACTAAATATTCTACATTTTTTAGTCATTTAACAGTAGTGCAAAGCTATTGTGCTACACATCTAAAAACACTTGCTTTTTAACACCAAATTTTGTGTTTTACGTCGGATATCTTAAAAATTACTGGAGTTACTGTTCTGGGATTTGTTTTATGCTATTTTCCAGCTCAAACTACATAAGAAACCATCAATCTTAATTCGGATTCCAAAAATTACAGAAGGGCTTCTTTTTATTAGAAGAGCTGAAATCCGGGCGAAATCTTTCACTAGCCGTAACTAGAAAACAAAGCGTTTCCAGGCCTATGTTTATGTAAACGTTTTTTATTATTTCACCACTACAACATGTCCTGAACGTTTTTCCGTTTCGTTTCTTTGTTTCTTTGTGTGTATATATATATACACACACACACACACACACACACACACACACACACACACACACACACACGTGTTCCGAAAAGATTTAAACTTCATAGGCGTATTTCTCTCATTAAAATAATGGAAATGTTCAAAATAAACATTGGCCCGAAAGAGCTTTGTTAGCGAGTTACGGCTAGTGAGATTTCGCCCCGATTTCGGCTACTCTACTGAAATGAAGCCTTACTGAAATTCTAGGAAGGTAAATTAAGGAGCGAACTTGATAGTTTTTTATGATTCTTTGCCTGAAATTTTTTTTAAATTTGTCCCACAACTGTATAACCATTATCTTCTACGAAATAGGTAGTAATAAACAAAAAAAAAAAATTAGTTGAAAATTACAGTTTTTTAGCTTCTTTTTCGTAAAATAACTTTGTTAAATTGTAATAAACAAATAAAATGTAAATTGAGAGATAGTTTAATCCTGAGAAAATTGATGTAAATAAAGCCAAGAAAAATAATTAATATTCCTAAAAAATAATCTATTCTTTAATGCAGAACAATACGTACCAATATGGAAAATGCTGAATTACAATTTTAGACTGAAACGAACAGCCTTCTATTACTGGATAAAATAGTAAAAAAAAATAAATTTCTAAAACCAAATAAAATAGCATAAGTTATTCTTACATCAACTGTTAAAATGTCGCCATCAACCTGTAAACACATTTTAGCATGGTGAGTTACGGATGAGATGGCTTTTTCTAGCATTCTTCGGTTGTTTTTAATTTTTTTCAGTGGCCAACGTGACTTTTTAAAAAACTTCATTGGCATTTTCTAATCTTTGTGTGTACACTAACGCTTACATATATCTCCACAAAAAGAAATCCAAGGGATTCATATCAGGTGATGTAGTTGGCCATAGTTGAGTTCCACCTCGACCGATCCAGCGGTTAGCAAATGTTTCATTCAGATAATGAATAACAGGGCCATAAAAATGGCTGGTGTACCGTCGTGTTGAAAACACATATAAGTTCCTGTACTAAGTGGAACATCCTCTAAAAGTACCGACAGTTCATTTTGAAGAAAGTTTAAGTAACCATTACCTCTGCGTCTACCGTTGAAAATGTGAGGCCGATAAGAACATTACCTATTATGCTAAGAAATTTATTGAAAAATGTTGCTGGAAATTAGGTTTAATGAAAATCACTTACTAAGTATTATAAATAGCTTTAAAAATCAGTGCAAATGAACTACTTAAATAGATATAAAACACAAATGCATACTTTAAAAATTAAATAGAATTTTATACTGAAAAATTAACTTCTCAATTACAAATACAGCACACTGAAGCATTATTCCGAATCATAACCACAACAATGTTTGAAGATTTTGTTCGTAGATTTTTCTTTCTGGGAGATTAAACACAGGCTACTAGTATTTTACAGTATTAAAGTGCCCCTAGTGCGGAATTAATTCTCTGATAATTAAGAAAAAACATCATAATACTGCAAGCAGACTAATATGTATTAGCGTAATTTTTCTGTTATTGTTTCACTTGAAAGTACAACTAAATTATTGTGGGATATTGTGGGTAGATAAATTTTTTTAGAATTAAATTTTCTATCAATTTAATGAAGTTTTTATACGCCAAAGCTAAAAAATTGTATTTTTCAACTAAGATTTTGGAATACTACACTCTATTTCGTAGAAAATAATGGTGATTTAGTTGTGGAATCAATTTTTAAAATGTTTTAGGTTAAAATCCGTAAAAAACTACTAAATTCACCCTTTTATTTACTTTCACAGAATTTCAGTAGGATTTCATTTCAGCGGAGGAGCAGAAATCGGGGCGTAACCTTTCACTAGTCGTAACTCACTAACGAATAATTTTTGGACTTATTTTTAAATGAACTTTTTTCATTATTTTAACAAGAGAAGTTAGCAGCATCCTCCCAGGACATTCTGCGAATATAAATTTGTATAATGTAATTTATTTTCATTGGAATTTAATAAAATTTATTGTTAAACACACACATGCGCGCGCGTGTGTGTGTGGAAAGAGATAAAATCACAATTTTTACCTTATTAATAAATTTTCTTGTAGAGTAATTAATGAAAAAAAAGAAATTCTGTTTTCGAAGAGTAATCGTGTCCCAGTAGTCTATTGATAACATATTCACTAAATCGCCCCACCGAAAAGAGCTCCTTGATCCGTTAATAAACGACGTAGTTTTTACAAGAAAATTGGCTGTTATTATTTCAACAGTTGTGTTTATAATTAGTTAAGAAATTGATAATTACGTTGCTAAAATTTGATGTTTAAATGTTTTAAAGAAAGATTAATTAACTAATCGAAAATAGTTTTATCAGTTGGGAATGAGGAATTCACTTTAAAGAATAATACAATAAACAAAGAAAACAATTATCTTTTTATATTTAAAATTTCAGATCCCGTTAATGGTTATGTGAGGATATCTGAACCTTTCCACTTATAAATTGTAAAAATAAAAATTGTTTATAACACTTGAGAGTTTTTTGGAGTCCTTGTCGTTTAGTCGTCTTCACCCTGATTTCTTATACATTCTAAACTCTGCGTATTAGTATTGTCAGTGTAAAGCTGTTCTTTTATATATATTTTTTTACTTAAATACCACACTTTAAAATTATATGATATGCTCAGAGATTTACTGTTAAAATTAAAATGTTGATATCCATTTACCCCTACATTCTACCAACAGTTTGAATTTAATGTTTTACAAAAACCTTCTTGTTAATATAATTTAATGGCAATTTTTAATTAATTAAAAAGAAACTCCTTGAGGTTTCCTTATACTAGATCATGTTGAAATAGAAATGCTTCCCCACATTACCACTAAAATTGTCGGATGTATCAATACGTCATTGTTCGATAAATCATCATAATCATTAACTACAATTATTATTATGTATTTATATACGTATACAAACAACAGCAGAGTTTTAGTTTTCAACGAAATCTGTCTTATTGAACTTCTTAATTAAAGAAGTCAGCCTCTTCAATTTATCTTTTGATTTTTATCTTTGCTTCAGATGTGTGTTATAATATTTACTGATAATACTAATTATCTCAATTAACCACACATCTCAGGAATATGGTCGATCTGAGGCTGCAGAAGGCTACACTTCATTTACATTCATACATATCATCCTCATTCATCCTCTGAAATAATACCTTACGGTGGTTCCGGAGGCTAAATAGAAAAAAGTATTACTTTACCGGCTACACGCAGTTCAATTCAGTGACAATAAAACAGACACAATTTTTAAATATTCAACAATAAAAATCTGTAGACTAACCGGCTAACTATTAGATGATGGACATAAATACTGAATATATGCTTCCCTCTTTGCTAATTGAATAGGCTAAGCTTAAAAAGGCGAGTGTGAGGATTGTTTTCTAAGTAAATAAATTTATTATAAAGAGCATAAATCGAGCCCATACATTTCCTCATCGAATTTTAAACATTTTAATAAGTTACAGGTCGCCAAACTTTTACCGGCTCGACTTGCCGCCTACAATACATTCATTTTTATTTCTTTGCGGGTACAAGCAAAAAATTAAATAAAAACCTTTAATTTTTTCAGATGCAGAATCACGGCCCTGTCGTAAGGAGCTGGTACTCGTTTCAAAGCCGGTAGCTAACGGTATGCCAGGTATGTACGAAAAAAGTATTATGAAAATAAAATACCAAACCGTTAAAAATTGCCAGCGAAACAGCATTAATATTCTATTATACTTAAATAGAATGCAGTGATAGAAACTAATGTTGCACTCCAAGATAATTAAACTGCAAATTAAGCCCTCACTCAAAATATTATCACGTCGAAATTTTGCCTTATAATAGTTCATTTTACTATGTAATTTTATTTTCGTACTTCATATTTAAGTAGCACATTATAATACTAATTAATTTTTCATTAGAGTGATATAATGTAAACCAATAAAAATAAATAGAGCTCCCCCCATGGACATCTTTACCTGTTTAATGTCAGGTGTTAAGTATAAATTGCCGTAAACCAACTTAAAATCAATCATGCACCAAAAAAGGGACATAATTTTATTTATTAATTATAGATTTTCTTTACGGGATGACATCGAGAAAAGTTCAATCTGGCCGTAAAAATCCAGAAATTGATTATGGAGCCAAAAAAACGTCGAAAACCTGCCTTTTTCTACTTTCTATGTAATAGACTGAAAAGGTAGTAAACCTGGCCTAGAATAGTTGTTCGGTTCAGTACTAGTGAGTCAGTTAAATTAAAATGTTAAGAAGGAAGATTTATTGGTAAAGTAGTGTTTAGCGGAGTCCTTACTGAATAAAAAACATTAACGATCCCGAGTGATAGAACTCAAATCTCGTTCTACTTTCTAGAAAGTAGCAGCTGAAAAGAATTTTTATTTTTACTTTTAAACGGTAAAATTTTTAGTTGTATGATTTAATTTTTTAATTATTCAATTATTACTTATTTAAAATAGAAAAAATATTGATCTGCAGTTTCATAAAAATCTTTACGGTGACATAAAAATTACTGATCAACCTGGGAGATTGATTTTAGAGTAACATTAAAGTGTGAAATGGTTCAAGTCATATAGATCTCAGATTCACGAACGGGGAAAAAACACGATATAGATTTGTTGTAAATTAAATCTTTAAAAAAGAATTTAAGGTTTTTGAATAAAAATTAATGATATTCATTTTTAATAAAAATAATAATTTGTAATAAATTGATTCCCGGACTCGGACTCCAAAACAACAATTTTTGGTCGAAGTGAAATGAAAATTTTATGTTTTTAACATAAAGTTGGTTTTACGTGATAAATCAGTACTTTACCGCCGTTTATTTTGATATATTATGTTTAAAAGAATTTCTGTAAAATATTTTGGTCTTCGTTTCATTGATTTTTTGTTTTTGAGGTATAAAAAATTCTTTCTTTTCACACACACACACACACATATGTATATATATAATTTAGTTATAATTATAATTAATAATTTAATGAAAGACGACAATTGTGCATCATTTATAAGACGCAATCAACATAAACCCCCATAAATGTTACAACATTTTTATTGATAGGTAGGGAATTATCCTCCGGGTGTGCATCAAATAGATTTACGACGAAAAAGAAAGTGAAAAAATTTTGAAACTGCAAAAAAATTAGTTATAATTGAAATTTGTTTCACTGCTCCATTGATGCGTCCAATCGCCACCGTCACCAGGCATATGTGTACATTGTAACCATATTATTGCATTGTAATAGATATTTACTTTCCTAATGTGTGCATTTCAATCTCTTCAACTAGTGAACAATAAGCAATCCCCTACCACGGCCCAATGAGATGAGGATGTATGTATGATATGTAAATGAAGTGTAGTCTTATTCAGACTCATTCCGACTATTACTGAAACGTATGGTAAACTGAACCCCAACCACCAAAGTACACCGTTATCTACAGTCTAGAATACAAATCAAACTAAATTTTACTAGGATTTGAACCTCAGAACCTTCGACTTCGAAAATCAGCTGTTAAAAAATTGATTTTCGACGAGAGTTAACCACTAAACCGGCCCAGTTGGCTCTACGTAGGTGTCTGATAACTGTACAGCTGTGTTTTTCATGTTGCGAAATTTTCGAACGGGTCGGCTTGTAAATATATGATGTACATTTTTCTGTACATATGTACGTAGAAGTTGTTCTTTTACAATAAGTATATTTAAGTACTTTACCCCATAAGCATTCCAATTACATATAATTTTATAATCTTTGTGCTAATATATGTTCATCAGAATAACATAGAATCGATATTACTACGTTGCAATACTCACATATACTCATATCGATTGTGAATTAACGTGTCTATTAATCTTGGTAAGACTACTGGTGTCAAACGTAAAATCATGTATTTGTATTTTATCACGTATACTGTATTTTAATTATTATTGATTTTGCCGGAGAAATACCGGCATTTCTCAAACAAAGTTCGAGATCGTTCCAGGAATCTGTGAAGTCCTTCCAGACTAAAAAAAAACCTTTAAAAGATTCCTTTAATAAATAAACCAAAAAAACCTTCAATAAATGTCCTACATTCTTCAATTTTATAAACGTGCTAGCGCCTTTCTTTCAACTTCTGCAGTAATTGAAGAAAGGTTGAATGTTGAAGAAAGGTTGAAATCTCCGGTTGAATGTTCTGATTTGTAACATTGAGCATTTGAATCTCGGATGTATGATTCAATTATATAATTGCTTTCCTACGTTGAGGTCGGTATTTTTAAATAGTTTTTTACATACAATTTGTAATGTTATATATGGGGCGCGATTGAAATAGATTTTTATTTCTCCATTTCTTCCACCGAAATCGCTTCTCTAGTAAAATCTTTCTGAGACTAGATTTTTTTTTCTATAAAATTAAAATTACAATTTAATTTTGAAGTTAATTTGGTCTAAGTAAATATTGTCTAGCGAGATCAATTAACTAACTTTATTGCTTTCATTTCAAAAAATGAATTCTTTATACTAGCTAAGTTGTTTCGTATGTATTAATTATAAGAGTAATTGATATATTACCATTCTCATAATATTATAATTTGTAATCGTTATTTTATAAACCATCACTGAATAAGTTATATATTACTTATTATAACTTATATATTTTTTATTGCAATGTAAAAAATGTAGTTTCTAAAGTATAAGAACTGTTTTTAAACAAAGATTATAAATAACTATAAAAATAAGATCTATAATAAATAAATCTAGAAAAATTTTCTAAACTTGAAATAAATATTTTCATATTCAAATTTATTATTATTTCTGCTTAGGAATTCACCCAAACAAATGCTATTTTTGTTGTACTGGTCGCAATAAAAATGTATTAAGTCTTCATTGTATCATATATGCTAGCAACACGTGTACATCATGAAAATTGATACATTCTTGAATGAATGAATTTATATGTTATACTTTTAGTACAAGTAATATTCTGATACTGTGCGGGTGGTGTGGATTCTGGGAGTTTGCTAACAAATACACATAACTCAGTCCAGCACTCTTAGTATTTGAGCCAAGGATTGATTTGTTTTGTCATTCTGAATAAAGTTAAACTTATTTAATACAACCTAATTATGTACTAGTTTATATATAAATACCACAGTTTTATTTTCTATAATATATTTGTAAATGTATGTATCAAGTTTCAAGTCTGACAATGCACGAAATTAATTATAACAATAGTTAAATTTGTAATACATCTTTGGTTAAAATCTGATTCTGAGTTAAAACAAACAAAAATTATGATAACAAACTGGATACAAATTAACTACTAGATAATTCAACTAACTATGTCAGAATCTATAACATCAAATTCAAACAATATTGGTACCTGTAAAACATAAAAATTTAGGTATAGTGAAGAATCCATAAAATTCAAATGTTTAGGAGTTGATAATGAACAGATGCTTCAGCCTGTTTTTTTCCTTATGAAAGATGAAACCAGCTGACCTAAAATGAAATGAACTCTTAAAATAAAAGGGATTGGGCAAGTGGAATAGCCAACAGATTTTTTATAATTGAAATCAGGAAAATAAAAATAAAAATATTACAAAATTAAAAAGAACTGTGTAGAGTAATGAAAAAAACATTTTGATGTTCTACTAGCATGAAAAGCCTCATCCAGTGGCAGAATTCAACCTAATAGCAATGTGTGAAATTAACTATTAAATTAAGAAATTGACAATGAAAAGATGAATTGATGAAATACCTTGTAATACAGATCTCAAGAATTAAGTTTTCCTCAATAAAAGTTGGTAAAAGCAGTTGTTAATGGAGAAGTAAGTCTTATATATTTCAATTGTTTTCACCATAGAGCTACAGACCATGAGTAGCTTTTATTTTGCAGAAAGGTACTTCAAATAAAATCTCTGAATTCATTTCAAAGATTAAAATGGCAAACACAGTTAAAAACATGATATTAAATAGGAAAAGTTTTTGAGCTTTCAGATGGAACTTGAGCAATACTGATTCAAGGAATAGACTTAATTGCCTTAGTTTTTAAACTATACCACCAAATCAAATGATGAATTCACTGATAACATAAAAACTTACACATAGAAAAATTCTTCTTGTTAAAAAGTTATTCATTGCTGAAGTCAGCTCTAGGTGTAATTAAAATTATATATGTGCTTTGATAAAAGCACATTCACAGATATTTTAACAAAGAAAAAAAACATCTAATCATATACAACTTTTCTTATACACAGATGTGTCAACCAGTGGTGGCTCATAGCTAAAATTAGTGGGGGTGCTGCTCCAGAAAATATTTTTCTGGGCCTTTTCAGGGCCATGGTTAAAGTTTTCTGTAAAATAAAAAATAAAAATAAAAATTAATCAAATAGAATAGCTGGAAGCAGGATAATAATCTAATTCTACACTTCACATTCAAGAATGTATCACATTTAAGAATATGGTACACAGTTTTTAAGCAGCTTAAAAACCATATTTGGTTGTTTAACCGAATAAATAATAAAATATCAGTACAGATAATATTTTTTAATATTATTATATAATAACTAAACAAAACATCTGCCTAAAAACACTATAATGCAATGGTGCTTAATTTAAATTTCTATGTACACAGAAACAAATATATAATTAGTTTTTACTAATTACCTTCTCTTTCGCCCTTCCAGAATGTTTTTGGACAGATTTGGTAATCAAAGAGCCCTTTTTTCCACCATCTTCTGGTCATTACTGAAAAACAACTAAACCACTTTCATATCCCTTCCCCCAACTAAAACAGAAAAGGGAACAAACAAGGAGCGTTTCATACACATGCAAAGTAAAAAAAAACTCACTTCCACCAGCATGCCAGGCTTAGCACTGCAAGAGCAACATTTCCTCTCTCCGTTGCAGCCTTGCATGCAGCTTCCTATGTGCGTATGCTCATAACAGCCAAACACCACATCGCTGGAACTGTGAAGCGCACAGTTCCATACAAAGATTTTTGTATCTTTTTCATAAACTAGGGGATGGCTACTGACATTAAGCTTAAGGAATATTTATTGACAAGTTTAAAGAAAGAATTAAAGAAAAAAAGACTCATATATTAAATATTATCGATAATATCAAGAGGAAATATGGAGTGCTGCAGTTCCACAGTGCCTATATGCAAGCCACCACTGGATTCAACCCAGAAATAATGTTCTACTGTAAGTTTTATATTGCATGACGTGTACCTAGTTATTTAGACAAACAGTTTGACCACTTCCAGTCATGCAATAAATGTGTGCGTCTACTTGAATTAACAAAATGGCTTAGCAGTTACATTTTCTCTTCTAGGTGACTTTAATTTGGATCTGAATGGAAGTATATTTACAATTTCCAAGTTCAAAACAAAATTGATGCTACAATAAAAAAAAATTGTAATTATAGGCAAAGCAAGAGGAAAAGATGTCATGATCTTCCTTTCTAATCCTTTAATAACAACTGATGATTTACCTGATGAAGATCTTCACAAGGGTCTCAAAGAATATTAATACCAAGACTTTACAAGTTATTTTTCTATCCCTGATTCTGGAAATAATTAGAAAAGACAAACAAATAGACAAAGAGATATAAATAGCAAGATAATACTTGACTTATTACATGATAAGTCTAGGAAAAACGTTTTTCATTGGGCACATCTTCTTACGTTATCATATGTAGTGAGAACTGAAATGGCATTTAAACGTTTAACAACTTTTTCCACAACTTATTTCTGTGAACAAACCTTTTTTGAATTTTGCGGTGTAAAATTATAAAACAAAATTGCCTTTGTTCATAATTGTAAATCGAAAAAAAAAAATCTGTTTTTTTTTTTTATAAAATAGACTAGATTTCATGTAAAGTGATATTTTTCTTAATTTATGTTTGTAACACAATTAAGAAATAACATAATTATGTTACATTGCAATAATTAATGGTACACTTAAACACAATATATAATACATTCATTTAAAGTGCTATTTTATTTTACCCTATTGTTAGTATGTTTAATGTAATGTTATGGGCCCGTGACACTATTATCATGGAACTATCATTAGGTGAACTATCATTAGGGAAATATTTTTTTTAATAATTATTATTAGAATTATTCCTAGGGTGTATGTTGCATTTTGTTCAACTAGTGAACAGTACCAGTGTTTTGTACCAGTACCAGTACCAGTAACAGTACCAGTACCTAGGTGTTTTGTTTGATACTACTTAGCAACCACATTAAGCAAGTAGCGGCAGAAGCCATATCTGTGATGCACAAGCTTAGGAGGATTGCTCGGAAGGACTATGGTCTGCCCAGCCGTCAATTGTACTTGGTGTACTGAAGTGTCTTCGAGAATATGACCTCTTATGCAGCGCCCGTTTGGGCGCATAGCTTGGACAGGAATAAAGTACTTATACAAAATTTAAGAAGTGCCCAACGCAAAGCTTTAATTGTATGCACTGTGTTTTTAAAACAACCTCCTATGAGGCTATTACCGTATTGGGAAAGGCTCTCCCAATCGATTTAGTGGTGAAAATTCGGGCGGCAATGTGAAGATTGCGAAGAGGTAGGGAGGCCGAGGTATTTGGTATGCGGTTTCGAGCCGGGCACGAACCTCAACGGAACGGCAATTACAATGCACCGGAGCTAAATTTCGAACAGTTTCCCATCTCCCGCCTGCGAAGAGAGCCTCGTGATGGAAGCATGGCAGCAAGAAAGACACGCCACTACTAAGGGAAGGTCCTTATATAAATTTATAGAGAACTTGGGGGATGGTATGCCTCTAGTGCATTTTTAAGGGCAACAGGAGCCCAGGTGCTCACTAACCATATAAATTTGAACCAATATCTGTTCAGGTTCCGCCTGGTAACTGATGAGCTGTGCGTCTGCGGGAAGGTCCAGTCAAACGAACATGTTCGACGGCCCCGCTCTTGGGAGGGGGAGGCAGAACTCAGGCCACCCTGGTATTTAGAGGTCAAGGAGAAAATTGGCCACTCACAAGCGGATAGTCAATGTGGCGAGAGCCACATTATCGGACCGTGTGGAAGTTCCTTGATGTGGTTGCTTTGTTCAATCGGCATCAGTAGTTTTCAAAGAGAAAATACTCCTACCGCGCTGCTGTAGGAAGCTACTCTCGCGATATGGCTGGCCATCAGCCAATTATAGCTCCAAGCGCTGTAATATGGTGAACAGGTAGTTGCTGGCATTCAGCGACTAGGCGTAGCAGCGAATTGCTGTCTTCTGACGAGATAAATTTTAATTTATTGACAAGTCATATATTTTAGTATAGACGGGATGCGCCTACCCAATTTAGTAATATATGATAAATGAATGGTGGGACACGCAAGCGAGTGGTGTATTGCATCACGTTTATTCCATTCATGCTGTTATGTTAACTCTAGACGCTAGATAGGAGACTGGTCGCTTAAACTGTTCGAGTCTCAGTAGCCGTTGTGGCACAGACATTCGGTGTTATGCTTTAGGGTGACAGAATGGGTTGGAGGCGGGAGAAATGACTGTAAACCAATATTACTCTGGTCTGGTCTGCTCTTGAAAGCGAGATTGATACCTTCATTCTTCTACGCACAGCTCCATCGAAAAGGAATATTATTTAACAAAGATCTAATCTAAGCAGGGATCGATGCCAATTATGCCTACCTTCTTCGGCCGAACAATACCCGGATGGATCCCTAGTTACCCGGTTACTACTCTAAATAACATAAGCTTCAAATCTTTTTAGCAGCTTTCCCCAGGATTAGAAACCTGAGAAAGCCAGCAACTGTAAGCCATTCTTCGCAAACTTCTAATTAACTCGCAGATCTAGAAAGAAATTAACTCTCTCAAGCTCCCTAACAACTCTGGTACGTTTAATTACGTTCCTCGGGCAAACATACAGGATATGGTTCACATTGTTATCGACCATAGAGTTCGGGCAAAGACATTTCTTTTTTTCTTTTTCCTGTTTAGCCTCTGGTAATTACCGTTCAGATAATACTTCAGAGGATGAATGAGAATGATATGTATGAGTGTAAATGAAGTGTAGTCTTGTACATTCTCAGTTCGACCATTTCTAAGATGTGTGGTTAATTGAAACCCAACCACCAAAGAACACCGATATCCACGATCTAGTATTCAAGTCCGCGTAAAAATAACTGGCTTTACTAGGACTTGAACGCTGGAACTCTCGACTTCCAAATCAGCTGATTTGGGAAGACGCTTTCACCACTAGACCAACCCGGTGGGTTCGGGCAAAGACCTGAATTGACCAAACAAAACCTAGCCAATTTGTCCCTAAAAGTACCGTGTACAGACAAGAATTGAGTGAAATAACGATTGGGGGAAACTCACTCAACAAGATAAAAACTTGTGATATCTGGGAAAATATCATGTGTGTAAACTCTATTAGAAAGTTCATTTCACCTAACCTCCCAAGATTCAAGAACTTGATCTTCAATTCTTTTATGTGTTCAGAGGTGAATTGACCTGTATTTTAGTATTGTTAATAAATTCCATTCTGTTTCTAGGATATCAATAGATTTAATGCAGGGCGGTAACAAAAACTGTCTCTCAGAAAACAGTTCTAAAACTGTCGATAACTGACAAAAAAAGAAGACTGGGACGCTGAAGACTTCTTTTTTTAACAAAATTTACCTACACCTTTTAAATTGCATACAGTGAAACCAGGTGGGCGCAGCCCTTCTAGGTTTATTGTATGCAGACACAAATGCTTTTATAGAGAACAAGAATGGTTCTGAAATTCAACACCCAATCGGTATGTAGTACCCTACGAACACCACAGAAAGCATCATACTCCTTCTTTACAACAAATTGAAGGTGCTCCTTGAATCGAAGATTCTCTTCGGAATTAACATCCAGATACTTTTGAGTAGAGACATACCTAATGCAAAGGCCCGCTATCGATAGCCACGCTTGTCGTGTAATGGATAACCGACCTTTAAGGAACGTCATGGTGTGTTTTCGGGACTGAAGACTCCACAAACTTGTGCTAAAGACTCCACAACCTTAAAACCTTACATGCTTGAGTAGCCCTAAACTCGATCTTATTCCACAAGATTCCTTCAACCAACAAAAGCCATGATGTTCGTAGTCAACAATGCAGCAAAAGCTGGGTAATCTCAACCACATCAGAGAGTGGAATTCGACTCTGTCAGGTTGAATCCAGACCTAACACACTGCTCTGTGGACTTCCTTGTACAGAGTCCTTACTATTTCGGAACCGCTATCACGAAGAACGATGGCTCTGCTGCTGAAGTAGCTTGAGAGCACTTAATTTCGTTTTAGGTGGAATCACGCTTTTGTAGTTAAAACGAAGTCAAAAGGCCATCGAAAATCGTTAAAAGATCCAGATATAGCCAATTCAGATACGTAACACATATCTGAATTTGCTCGAACAGGCAATAATCCACCTTTCACTTGCCTGGATGGAAAGCATATTGATCGTCCATCAAATGCCTAGAAGTTTCTCGTTCATTAAACACTTTCTCAAAAATCTTACTTATCATCCACAATGACATAAGAGGCTTGTAAGGCCCTACTCACAGTGGGATCCGTGTCCCTTCCTTTAAAAAGAAGTTTAAAATTACCTTGTTTAAATTACCGGGTTAAAATTACCTCGTTTCCAACATGAAACGAAGTTATTTGAGGAAACAAGAAGATAACCTGCTAACAGCATTTTATTAAAACCCCTAATTAGAGTGCGGATACAACCACCTAGAGAACAGACAAAAAGCTCAAGCGTGATATGATCAAATCTTTATTTCTAGCTTTACTTCTTTCAAGGCTTTCTTTCTATCAAGACCAAAAATTACCAGCGGACTTCTAGTCAGTAATCTCAGACGACAGTTCGTCAGTATGAAAATCAGCAGCTTCCCTACGAACTCGTTGATGATACGATCATCCGGCAAGACAGCGTTCTAAAGAAGGTCTTTTAAACGATCTAATATAATGATAATCTATAATGAAACGACTTTCATTATTTAATGTTTACTACATCACCCTGGGTCG
Organism: Lycorma delicatula; assembly: GCF_047948215.1. NCBI lineage: Eukaryota > Metazoa > Arthropoda > Insecta > Hemiptera > Fulgoridae > Lycorma > Lycorma delicatula. The sequence continues at coordinate 44,294,654 of NC_134455.1, read as the reverse complement.
AGAGAGCCGACAGAAGAATTTATTTTTCTCTTGTGACCAAGGACTCTACACACAACACCCTATATATCTCTGTTTCCTTGCTGCTTAACAAAGGAGCTCTAAGAACCCCACTTCGAAGACCTAACTTAATAAAAGTGCTAGGTCTAAGATGATCAGCATTTAGTATCATTCGCCGGTAAGGGTCACCCTTTACTGCTTGTTTCATCGCAGTAAACTGTCAAGCCCACCAGGCAGCAACTCTCTCTCGACCAGTACCACGATGAATAAAATTTTCTGTCGCTTCAACGATCGACAAAGAAATTTTTTCTGCACGGTACTCTCACTGGAAATCGTTTAGACTTCGATCCAAGATCTGAATCCTAGCCACAAAAATATTCGAGGAGGTTATCAGTTCGACTTGTGTGTGTGTGTGTGTGTGTGTGTGTGTGTGTGTGTGTGTGTGTGTGTGTGTGTGTGTGTGTGTGTGTGTGTGTGTGTGTGTGTGTGTGTGTGTGTGTGTGTGTGTGTGTGTGTGTGTGTGTGTGTGTGTGTGTGTGTGTGTGTGTGTGTGTGTGTGTGTGTGTGTGTGTGTGTGTGTGTGTGTGTGAGAGAGAGAGAGAGCATATATATATATATATATATATATATATGGCTTTATGTTTGTCCAAGCATAACTTTTGATCAAAAACTCCGAATTTCGTGGTTTTTTTTAAACAATAAATGAATTACTAGCGGTCGTCCCGTTTCATTGCTTAACTGTATTAAATCGATGGAATAAAGTAATGATCTTGTTTATATCGACCTTGTTTTGTTCCAAGGGAACGATAGTGGCGAGTTGGTATTAAGGAGGGGGGAGGAGGAATCCCAACATGATAATTCCTGGCGTTATTTTCTTGAAATTTATAAAACTGAAATTTTACATAAAAAATAATTTAAAAGATACAATATTTTTAATTGCTATGTAAAACATTGTAATAACTTTAAATAAATATTTTTTTGGTTAAATTTCCAGAATTGACATTTTCCGAATATTTAATATTAAATTAACTTAGTAAAAATATGTATTTTAGCTAAGTAAAGTTTTTAGTAATTAGACTTCATAGACTTTTAATAAATTTATTAATTATAAGGTAAATTAGCAAAATTCCTAACATAGTCGGCATTTAATACCGCTCACCGGTTAGCGTAATCCTTGCTTTTAGCCGGTTCACAGTTTGCTTCATCGCAATAAATTCTCAAGTACACCAAGCAGCAACTCTCTCTCGACCAGTACTACGGGAATATATTTTTCTGCCCGTCAATGACATTTTTTCTGCTAGGTCCTGTCACTGAACTTCGATCCAAGATTCGAAGCCTAGCTGCAAGAATATTCAAGGAGGTTATCAGGTAGACTTGTGTGTATTTATATATATATATATTAATTTATGTTTATCCAGGGATAAATTTTAAGCAGAAACTCTGAATTTTATGTTATTTTTATCGTAAGATGGTTAAGTTGAATTAAAGATTATTTATGACTCACTTATAACAAACATGAAGGATATTAAATTCCATTTTGGTTTTAGGTAACGACGTAACAGCAAAATTACTCCTCAAAAGGAGATTTTCTTTAGAATAGCATTAACATTTACGAGAGGTTACGGATTAGTATTTCATTCAAATGGTCTTGAGCTTGATCCCCGTTAGGCATGACTTTTTTATGCGCTAAAAAATTTCCATTCTATATTCTTAAGAAAAATCTATAAATCTAGGTAAATGTGATAGGATAGATTATATCTATCCTATCACATTTACCTAGATTAAATTGAATAGGATAGATTATATCTATCCTATCACATTTACCTAGATTACATATAGACCAAGCTTACAAGGAAAAAGCTTACAAGGAAAGTGGTTTCCCGTTATTTTAAAAGTTAATATTAATACCTCCTTTGAGTAAGTTAAAACTATCTTCTTTTCACAATTTTGTTTCCTTCGTAACTTCCATCTATGGTAGGGTCTTTTGAGATTACATTAAAAATATGACTCGTACATCATTCAAGTGATATACTTAATGTCAAAAAATTTTATTTCTTTGTGTATAACCTTCATCAATGACAATTGTATCATAATAAAGGTTTTAACAAAAGAATTTCGGTAGTATAATTAAATTAGGTTGATTAATTAAAAGGTTTTTATGTTAATTTTATCCAAGATTTATATGTTCAAATAAGTTAACAAAAATATAAAATTAACATTAACTGTTTAAATTTGTTACTGGATGTAATCCTGAAGATAATACAAAATAAAAAAGTTACTATGGGCGTTTTACTACGTTTTATTGCTACTGAAATTTTTCCGTTCAAGTAATTTTGATTGGTTATAACTCAAAAACAAAGATATTCAATGAGAAACAGTTTTTGCCAACGGTTTTCTCGTAAAACTTTACATTAAAATCATGTATTATACTTCCACAGTAGTACGGAAATGAAGGTCCGGCGACACAAATGACGTCATCAAAGATGGACGGCCGCCATCTTGTCCACAATATTGGAAAATGGCGGCCAAGATGGCGGTGGTCGGCCATCTTGGATTATGACGTCCGTGACGCCATAGCCCGCCAAGATGGCGTTGGTCAGCCATCTTGGATTGTGACGTATTATTTGACACCGTAGCCTGCAGTCTTACCAACTTGTTTTTTTTACGACGTTCCTTTACGATTATCCTGGTCTTCGAGGCGACGATGACAAGGTTCTCGTTGTAGATCGTGCACGACGAGATCCTTATCGTCGACGTCATCTCAACGCGGAGTGCGGCGTTCGACTGAAGATTCGACTATTCGACGCGGACATACCTCGAGAATGATCCGAGTCGTCGTAGTCGTTGCACCAGGAGGCGTCGCCCGCCCCGCTTGAGGTCTTCGTTGTGGCTCGTGCACCGAGAGGTGGTGTCTGTGTGAAAATTTAGACGTACGTACCTCAAGGATGATCCTGGTCGTCTAGGCGATGCCGTCGGGAGGCGTCACCGCTCGAAGCAGAGAGAGAGAGAGAGAGGTTCTCATCGTAGATCGTGCACCGGGAGGCGGTGTCTGCTACGCGTGTGTTTGTGTGCGTGCGTCAGCGGAGCGACGTAGAGAGAGATGTTTACCGTGCGGGATGCGGTGCTCGACTAAAGAACCGTCCGGCCTTGAATAGGCCATGATAACGTGAATCTTTTTTTCTTTATGAACAGGAAAGCAGAAACAAATTGCGGAAACACCTGCTTATCAACTGCACGAACATGTTTTGACATCCTTATCACCAATTACATCCGCTCAATTTTTTAACAACTATTTTTCCTTACACATATTAACGGTTCACACATACACACATACAATTGCGTGATCATGTGTTTGTGTGTAGGCAGTTGTAGAGAATTATAACCAACGATGTTAATGCTGTCGGAGTTCGAGTGTGACTGACACGAACGCTTGATACAATATATATACCGCCCCCTTTGCAAAATTGTTTCATTCATTTACCGACTTGGGATCAGAGAACACGGTATTATTGTAAAGTTAAAAAACTTTAAGTGTAATTTTTCATCACCTTAAGCAACTAAGTAAGTTAAAATATAAGTTATTTTTTTGTAATGTGACTAAGGTAAGATTAAATGACATTCAATCAAATAAAACAAATAATATAAATAATTTAATTAAATTTTTAAAAAATAAATACAAATAGATAAGATAAATAATATATGAATTTAAAAAGAATAAATATATTTCTTCTTCTGTTACTGTCTGAAACACAAAAAATTATCATTTAAAAAAAACAATGTTACGATATATGTTATTTTAATTTGTTTTAGACGTTATCATCTAAAATGGTTTCACCGGTTGTTATCCGTTCAATAAACAATAATCTCATCCATCTTCGGTGGGATTTGTCTGAATTTGAGGAAATGTACCTCCTTTCAACACTTCTGCGGTATCAGAAGAACATCCTGAACTGTTTGAAGGAAGAAGGCAGACGTTTTGACGGCAACATATAATAGTAATTACACATGTTTTATGTATTTTTTCAGCTATAAAGAAAAACGTTAATATTTTTTTTGTAAATGTACTGTTTTTATCTTAATACATTTTTTCAATTATAAAAGAAAATAGTAATCAATATGTACTAAAATTAAACTGCTTCCACAGGTATGTTGCACCAAACGTTGAATTAATGAAGCAAACACGTCTCGAAGAGGGAGTAGAGACGATATTCACTAATCTATATTGGCACGGAAAGACTAGAACCGTTATAAATTTGAACGATAGCACCAACGTTGTTGAAGAATCATGGATAGAATCTGTGGAAAAGATAATACACTGACCAAATTCATCAACAACGGCAGTGGGTGGATAATGAGTAAAATAATTGATATAGATTTAAAAACTATTCGTTGTATTCCGTTGCACGGTGCCTCTAGCACATTCATTGTGCTAGAAAAAACTTCTAAGAAGAGAGGCAATAATTAATGTAAAAAATCCGCATGATAAAAAATGTTTCCTATGGTCTCTGTTGGCATACTTACATGACCAACCAGGGCGTAACTATCGTCAGAAATGGTATGCAAAGTACGTACATGAAATTAACATGACCGACATATCATATCCAGTAAAAAAAAAAAAGAAATTGATCGCTTCGAGGTCTTGAACCCCAAAATAAGCATCAATGTCTACGGCTATGAGGAAGATAACGATCGTGTGTTACCGGTACCGGTATGTGTTACCGAAAACCGCGATCGTACCCACTGCATACACCTATTGCTGCTTGCAGGGGAGGCGAGAGATAAATTCCATTATTGCCTAATAAATACCAAACCTGGTATAAACGGGCTATCTCTCTCCTTTCAGTTCTTACGAAACATCGCTGTAGCAGCCAATATTACCCTTACTGTTTGCACCGTTTTAGTTCATCAGACCCACTTGTCGCTACAGAAAACTTAAACAAACATTTGATCGAGGGTAAGCGACACGGTACACAACGGATAAGATTACCCCATCCTGGTAAAGAAAGGGAAAGCGTGATGATGTTTAGGGAATACTCGTCCACACTCCGGATTCCGTATGCAGTGTATGCGGATTTCGAACGTTTGTTCATCCGATGGACACTGCCACCCTTAAACCTAACACTAGTTTTACCGATAAGATAGCCCATCATCTTCCATCCGGTTACGCCTATGTAATCGTTGATGAGGAAGGGCAGATTTGCGAAGGTCCTGTAGTCTGCTGAGCGAGAACCAATGGTGAAAATATTGTTGAAAAGATGCTGGATGAATTGCTCTCACACGCCGATAGATTGCACAAAATTATGATTGCCGAAAAACCGATGGTGATGACTCCCGAAGACACTGAAACATATCAAAGGGCTACCAAGTGTTTTCTTTGTCGTTGTGACTTGAACGACGATCGTGCACGCCATCACTAGCATACCACAGGACGGTTTCTTGGTGCATGTCATAACAAGTGCAATTTAAAATATAAGCGCACAGAGCATATTCCGGTATTTTTTCATAACCTCCGCGGTTACGATAGCCATAACATAAATCAAGCTTTGGGAAAATATAAAGACGATGTAAAAATAAACTGTATCGCCAACACGTCCGAGCGATTATAGTAACTGTCCATCGGTCCATTAAGGTTCTTAGACTCTACAATTTCTTTCGTCGTCCCTCGAAAACTTGTAGAAAATCGAGTAAAAGATTTTTCAGGACAAAGACACCGTATTTAAACGTCTCACGCACTGTCAGCCGCTACCCAAGAGAAGAGATTGTTTAATCCGTAATGGCGTTTACCCGAACGAGTACATAACCCATATAAACAAGTTTTTCGAAACCCAACTTCCACCGCAGACGGCATTCTACAGTACGCTAAGAAGAAAGAACACAACGGACGATGATTACCTCCACGCTCAAAACGTGTGGGAAACGTTTGACTGCAATACGTTAGGCGATTACCACGATCTTTACCTTCTTAGCGACATGTTGTTGTTGACAGACATCTTTGAAAATTTCTGAAGTACGTCTATGCAATATTACGGTTTGGACCCCTGTCACTTTTACTCCACCCCCCCCCCCCCCGCCATTTCACGTGGAATGCCATGTTAAAATTTACCCGTAAAAAATTGTAACTGTTGACCGACATAGATATGTATCTGTTTGTTGAAAAGGTACACGAGGTGGTGTAGCCATGATTTCAAACAGATACCCCAAGGCGAACAATCAAAATATTCCCGATAAGTATGACCCATCCGAACGCACGTTCTGGGTTCAATATTATGATTGCAAAAACTTTTACGGGACAGCCATGGTTGAGCCCTTACCACACGATAATTTTAGGTGGTTGAGTACTGAAGAGATTGACAATCTCGACAATAACAGTGTTGACGATCGTGGTGAAAAGAGCTACATCTTCGAAGTGGATCTTGAGTATCCACAACAATTGCACGATCATCATAAGGATTACCCTCTCGCACCAGAACGATTAGTACCAACCGATGATATATTGTCCCCCTATTTGAAGGACATAAAGAGATGTCCCGTAAAGAAATTAATAACAACGTTGTACGACAAGGAACGATACGTTTTACATTACAGAAACCTAAAATTGTACACTTGACTACGACCGAAAGTGAAAAACGTTCACAGAGTTCTGGAATTCTCCCCGTCGCCTTGGTTGAAACCGTACATCATCTTCAATACTGAAAAGCGTGCACAAGCACGAAACAGTTTTGAAAAGGACTTTTTTAAGTTGATGAACAACGCGGTATACGGCAAATCCTTGGAAAAGTACAATCCTTGGAAGAATAGACTTCCAACTGATCACTAACGAAGGTAAATTGGATAAGGTGATTGCAAAACCGAGAGTTAAGGCTTGGTACATCTATAACAAGGATGTCGTCGGGGTAAGTCAGAAGAAAACGGAGATATTCCTCAATCGTACGATCTATATCGGATTTACCGTATTGGACATTAGCAAAATGATCATGTACGAATTCCACTATGACTACATGGTAGAAAATTACGGTCATAATATAAATCTTCTAATGACCGTACATCAGTGCGGTATACATCAGACTGTCCGTAGACAGTCTGATGTATCATATCGTGACCGATAACGTTTGCAACGATATTCTTCACGATATCGATCGATTCGATACTTCAGATTACCCTCGCGATCACGTATGTTTTAGTAATACCAATAAGAAGCGACTTGATAAATTCAAAGACGAGATGAATGGAAAAGCACATCGTGAATTTGTCGGACTTCGTGCTAAGATGTATAGCATTTTCGATTTCGACAAGAAGGAGAAAAATGTTCCAAAGGGTATTTCTAGATTATCCATTGCAAAGGATCTTAGACACGATCTGTACAAAAAAGTATTTTTAAATATTCCATTACGTAAACAAGCACGTACGGAATCATAAGCACTTTTCACAATATATTTTCGATTAACAAGTCAAAGAAATCACATTCGCCTTACGACGATAAACGTTACATATTAGGAAAAAAAATCAACACAGTTCCATACGGGTATTACAGTATAAACAAAAAGAAACGTAAACTCCCGTCCAACAATGACGACATCACTCCCCAAAAGAGACCAAGAACCGTAAACGAAGTGCTCGTAGCCCACAGTCATGACTATGGTAGTCCAAGAACCGTAAACGAAACCCTAGTAGCCCACGATCATGACTATTGTTAATTTTTTTATCATGCGGATATATATTGCCTTTCCTAAAAACCATTATGTATTATTATAACTAAAAAAATTATGTATGTAATATAAAATAAATTATTGTATTGTATTATATTTTGTGTTATTTTTTCTTAAGTAAAAAACCCTACAACCTGCTCATAAAACGTCTGAGCATTAATACTCTAAATTCCATTGTAATTCTTGATAAAAAATTTAAAATAAATTCGTTTAATACTCTGGTATTGTTATGTCGAAATTCGATTAATAATTTATAGTATTCCTCTTTTAATACAACAGCTGCACCAGGTGGTGATGGTGATACGCTAAATAGAAAACGTAAATTTTCCAAGATTCTATTTAAAAAAAACCTTAATCTAGAATTTTAATTTAATATATTTGCTAGTAGCACCAACCATCGCTGATGAATTCATCCTTTCACCAGTTGCGTACCGTTATGTTAACAGTAGATCCATTTTCTAATTTAAACTCGTGATTAATATAATCCATTTTACTAAGATGTGTAGTCAATTGTAAACTAGCATACGCTATGTTTGAAACATGATCGAATGGACTGTTCACACATGACACACATCACTCAAATGTACTATATTTACCCCACGTAAAAATAAATATAAAATGGTATCTATTGGAAGATATTCGGTGAATAATCCGAAGAAATTATCTATTGTAACTCACAAACTAATACGCATTGTGAGTTATCAAACATATGTTACAAAAGTATCATCTCCTCTTTTGAGGGTTGTGATACTATCGACTGTTTTAGTATCACCACCCGCGACATGTAAACCAGAGATGATGCTGATGGCATTTTTTTAAGAACTGAATAATTTTTCACTTGGTACTCGATTATAAATGCTATTTTAATTACTTTACCCCCCCCCCCCTTCTTCACTGCCCACCCAACCCAATCAACACCAAATTTTTACTTCCATTCCCGAAAAAATATTACATAATATCCACAATAAAAAAAAAATATTACATACCTTTCTATTGGACGGTAAGATGATATTTCGCGCCGAAAGAGGGCACACCTTCCATCATTTACAACTAAAATTCCTGCGCATCCGTTGCAGTACCTGTGATCGCATCCTTCAACTTGTACAGATACCGGTTCTGATAAACAGAGCGGACATCTGTTCGAATTGTCGGCATTGCTTTCACTTGAATCTGCGACGGATTGTGGATTGTCTGGATTCCTAAATGATGCCGAAGGTTGTGTTTCTGTCGACGGTAGCGACGACGTAGGCAACGTTAGTATTGCAGCTGGAGGCTGACTACAATGTGGACGTCGTGGTGGAGGTGGTGTCGGTGATGGAAGTCTTCGTGGTGGTGGTGGCGACGCTGGTGTCTGTGGAGATGTTGGTGATGGGGAAGATGCTGAGACCCTTTCTTCCTCCATCTCCCTATAATCCTATTGCACCTTCTTTTTTTACGGTTTGCTCAATTTATAATGTCCTGACACGCGAAATAGACCTCCTCTACATCGTCGGTGTTTCTCTGATGTTTTGCATTTTAACAGTTGTTAACTCAATGACGTTTTTTTTTTTTTTTTTTTTTTTTTTTTTTTTTTTTTTTTAAGGGCGAAAAACGGTTGAACGTTATCATCGCCCGGAAAATAAATAAATAGATAAAAAAATAAATAAATAAAAATAATTTTAGGTTTTTAGATAAAATTAAAACTTAAAACTACTATCACAGAAACAAAATCCGGAATGGGTGTAAAAGGCCCATTCTCGGATAACAAAAACACTAATATGTAACTTAAAACTCTGTTAAAAACTATCACATTAAAAATAAATAAAACTTAAAACTATGTTAAAAACTATCACATTAAAAATAAATAAAACTTAAAACTAAAAAAGGAGATAAAACTTAAAACTAATATCACAAAAATCTTATAACTAATATCACAGACGAATTTAAAAAACATACAAAAAAAACAAAAAAATCCGATAGGGAGTGTAAAAGGCTCCCTACTCGGATAACAAAAACAATACATAGGACAATACATACAATTACGAAAGAACACATACTTATTAAATTTTTTGCATTAACCCTATACTATGTAAAAATATAAACATCCGGTTTAAAACCTCCTTATCGTCACGCAAGATACCACGGATGTTACCAGGTAATTTAAATTTACGACGCAATGCCGCATAACATATGCAGTCCACGAGTATGTGGCGCACAGTCATGCGGCAGTTGCATCTTGCGCATAGAGGTGGTTGTCCTCTTGTAAACAGGTACTCGTGTGTGACTCTCGTGTGTCCTATCCGCAATCGACAGAGAACTACTTCCTCACGCCGGGGTTTTCTGTATGAGGAGTTCCATGGTAACACAGAATCTTTAATCTGACGGAGTTTATTATCGACAGTAGCTGTCCAATCACCTTGCCACCTTGTTCTTAATAATTGTTTTACATAGTTAATGAAATCAGAAGTAGCAACTCGGGTGGTGAAAGGAGGCTGGTTACATGCTTCTTTGGCAGCGGAATCTGCATGTTCATTACCTGGAATCCCTACGTGGCTAGGGACCCAGCAAAAACTTAATTCTGTGTTGCGATTATTCAACTCAGCGATTGCGTTGTAAATTTCAATGACGATAGGATGTTTGGAATAAAAGTTCTTTAAGGCTTGGAGAGCACTACACGAGTAACTGCAAATAAGAATTTTTCTATATTTAGGGTTAATGATGTTTAGAGCCTTATTTATAGCATATAGTTCAGCGGTAAACACACTCGTAATACTGGGGAGACCAAACATATAAGTTCTCTCATTGACAACAAAAGCACACCCAACCGTATCGTTTTGTTTCGATCCATCAGTGTATACAACCGCGTCTGGTTTCGTCTTGGAGAGAACACACTGAAACATCTGCTGAAAGACGATAGATGGTGTTGATTGTTTATTACATGTAGTCAGGTCAAAATTAAAATTTATAAGGCTTATTCTCCATGGAGGATATGAGCAAGGGTACATAGGAAAGAATGACGGTGTGTCAACATTTATATGCTGCAGCAGACGCCAGGTACGGACACCTACAGGTGCAGTACGACGTGGATGATCCTCATACTTTCCTAGATTAGGATTTTTAAAGACTGACTCAAGAGCCGGGTGATTTGGCTGTCCTCTGAGACGAGCAAAATACGATAATAAAAGCTGGTCTCGTCTATCCCAAAGTGATGGTTCACCACAGTCTACAAGTAAGCTTGCGACAGGACTTGATCTAAACGCGCCTGTGGCAAGCCGAAGGAAAGCATGATGTACACTATCCAGCATTTTAAGCACGGTTTGACGAGCTGATGAGTAGGCCACACAACCGTAATCTAAACGGGAGCGAACAAAGGAATAGTAAAAACGTATCATACATGATCTATCGGCTCCCCAGTTGGTGTTAGTAAGGACTCGCATCATATCTAAAATTTTGGAACATTTTGTTTTCAATTCTTTTAAATGTTTGACCCAAGTAAGACGACTATCAAAAATTAAACCTAAAAACTTACCGTAATTAGAGATAGTAATAGTCTCACCGTTCAGAAAAATTTGCGGAATAGAAGGGTTTCGTAGCCGAGAAAAAACTACACATTTTGTTTTTTCGGATGAAAATGTGAAACCAGTAATCCTGGACCAAGCTTCAAGGTGATATATAGTGTTCTGCAGTAGTCTCTCTGCTGTAGGTGCCGAACGGCTTGCAATGTAGATAGCAAAGTCGTCAGCAAATAGAGAGCATGAGACAGGAGCCTGAACACATTTGGTAATATCATTTATGGCTACAGAAAATAAGGTGGCACTTAATACACTACCTTGGGGCACTCCATTCTCCAAGATGACACTATCTGAGAGCGAATCATCTACACGAACACGAGCCGTTCGGTGATTTAAGAATCCCCGGATAAAAGCAAGCATATTGCCCTTGATTCCCCATTTTTGGAGAGTGTTAAGAATACCACGTCGCCAGGCTGTGTCATACGCCTTTTTTATATCAAAGAAGATAGCGACGAGGTGTTGCCGATTGAGGAAAGCGTTTTGTATGGCTGCTTCTAGTGACACTAAATGGTCAATGGAAGATCGTCCTTGTCGAAAACCACACTGTTCTGGAGATAGAAAGCCATGTTTCTCCAAGTACCATGTAAGTCTGCGGTTTACCATTCTCTCCATTATTTTACACAAAACGCTTGTTAATGAAATAGGGCGATAGCTTGAAGGGTTCGTCTGGTCTTTACCAGGTTTTGGTACTGGTATAATAAATGCTTCTGACCAGCCGGGTGGGAAGACTTGTTCGGAGAATAAACCGTTGAAAATATTCAAAAGTTGTTGTAGTGCCAAATTAGGAAGGTGTGAAAGCATGGAAAGGCGAATGTTGTCCGGTCCAGGGGAAGTGTCCCGTGAATTTTTAAGTGGATGTAACAATTCTTTAAATACGAATGGAGTGTTTAATTCACCAACCGAATCACCAATGTTTAACGACAACACCTCCATTTGTATCTTGTACCGTTGAAAATCGTAATTATATGATGAGGTGAGAGACACCGAGCGGAAAGATTTTGCTAGACTATTTGCCACTTCCGAGGATGATGAAAGGAGTTCTCCTTCATCAATAAGACCAAGAAGAGATTGTTTCGGTGATCCGAAGATTGCACGAATTTTCTTCCATACAGTAGACGTGGAAGTAGTGCGCGAGATAGTGCTCACGTATTTCGTCCATGAATTCCTCTTAGCGTCCAAGAATACTCGACGGCACACCGCTCTAGCCCTGCGGTATAAATTTAGATGTTCTGTTGTGGGCCTACGATTAAATTTACGTAGTGCCTGCCGTCGATTCCTAATAGCAATTTTGCATTCATCGTTCCACCATGGAACGAAAGGACGTCTAGGATTACCCGATGTTTGTGGGATATACCTGTTGGCATTCTTAAGTATCATGGACGTAAAAGAAGAATATTGGTCGAGGATGTTCGCTCCATCGTCATACTGAGATTGGAATGCTTTACAGTATCCGTTCCAATCTGCCTTTTCAACAATCCATCTCCGTGGCATTCTTTTAATCTCGCAGTCTACACCGAAACTAATAATAATTGGTCTATGATCACTGCCGTGATAGTCATCACAAATCGACCAATTAAGATGAGGGAGTACATTCGGTGAGCATATGGAAAGATCAAGGTTAGATGCAGCACCAGTTGATAAGGACATAAATGTGTGTGATCCATTATTCAGTAGGCAAAGGTCAAAATCTTGTCTCAATCTGTTTATCATATTTCCTCGAGTGGAGCAGAAGGTTGAGCCCCAGGAAATATGATGGGCATTGAAGTCTCCTACTATTAACGATGGAGATGGTATTTGTGTAAGGAGATTTGAGACATCTGAAGCACTGAACACAGTGTTCGGTGAGAGATACAGATTGCAGATATGCAATTTGAAGGGAATAGTGACATTTACTGCAATAGCAGGAATGACAGTGGTTAGTTGAATTCTTGTAGCTGACACCCCATTCTTCATGAAAATCGCTACTCCACCACTCTCCCTACTGTCTACTAGGCAGTCGTATCTCTCGCAGAAGTATCCTCTAAGAGTAATTCGGTCATGTTGTAGAAGGTGAGTTTCCTGGAAACACATGATTAGTGGATCATGTGTGTGCGCCAGTACTCTAATATCTTCAATGCGGGACCGAATACCTCTAACATTCCACTGAATAATGTTCATAAGTGTAAAAAACAAATAAAAAAATAAATTTCGGAAACTATATAATAATTAGTTGTACGTGATTCGGTTTTTCTTTTTTGTATTTTTTATTTTGAAGAACTCCGATGCCCTAGGGTCGGGTGGTTCTTCAACCATATCCTCCAGTATATGAGGTGATGGTGGAGGAGATTTATTTGAATGGGATGCTGTAGTTGACATCCCAGAAGAGATAGTTATGTGGGTTCCCTTTATGGGGAGCTTATTAGGTGGCTTACTGCCAGCTGTGATAGTCGCTATTCGTGGCGGTACGATTTTGGGAATAGGAACTTTCGTATGTATCATACTGTTTGATTCACTAGCTGCGACGGAGGACTTTTTATTCATTTTTGTCAGCTCTGAGATAGTGGCTGTAAGTGAAGCTACTTGATCAGATAGCATCTGAACAAGTTTTTTAAGCTCATTGCAGGATCCGCACTGCTGATTATTAGCATTTGTAGGAATTTGTTTAGTTGTAGCGGTGGCAAAAGATACGTCTGGTTTAACCAGGTTCCGTGAGTTGTTTATCTTTTTATATTCTCTACGTGCAGCCGGAAAAGATATTTTTTGCTCCGTACAGATTTTGAGAATTGCCTTTTCTTCTTTAAAAGTTGGGCAATCTCGGGAGCGGGCTGTATGTGGACCACTGCAGTTTGCACATTTTTCACTTTCTTTGCAGTTAGTGTCGTTGTGACCTTCTTTACCACATCGAGCACAGATCTCAGTTTTCGTGCAAGATGTTGTAGTATGACCAAAACCTTGGCATCTGAAACATCGCCGTGGGTTGGGTCGTACCCGAACCGAGAGGTAACCCACTTTAATCTTCTCTGGTGGAACAGGGAGATTGAATGTTAATATAAGAGACGGTGTCGGTTCTTCTGTTCCGTTCTGCCGTCTCATTATACGCTTCACCTCAACAACATCTTGGTGGCAAAGCTCATCAACTATTTCCGAGATATCTATATCTAGAAGGTCTCTACAAAAAATTACACCCCGGCTCGTATTTAACGTTTTGTGGCATTCTGTACTTATATTTATACCACCCATATTACGGAGACGTAAGATAGATCGACTCTGCTCATCGTTGAATGTTTCAACCAGAATCGATCCGTCGCGTAATTTCCTGATATTCTTCGGGGAGCCACTTGCACCTGTTATGGTTTTGTTTATTAAAAACGGTGAGACCTTTTGAAGGGAGCCACCTTCCTGACTATTTTTGAGAACAACGAATCTAATATTTTTATATTTTGATTCTTTCTCTTTTGTAGGACTTTTATCCTCGTCAGACGAAGCTGATCGAGGTCTCTTCGCAAGACTTGAATTGGTGGTTTTTTCAGATGGACCACCAACCATCATTGTGTTAATTGTTGGAACTGAAATTTTGGTCCCACGAGTACCGGCGAAAAATGGACCACTCCAGCAGAGCGCACGCGTACTGGAGTTAGAGCTAAATACAACTGGGTTCGCCCTGGTGCCCAGAGGACATCGTTCGGGACTCACTACGTAGAGCCATTCACCCATCGGCACGATTTGTTCCCACCTTGGGTTACGGTTGCGTTTCGTAAGATGTCGCAACACCACCGAGTGTTAATGTAAGAAATATCAGTGTAGGATGTTGTTGTGTAATTGTGTAAGTGTGTATGTTGTAATTTATGTAGTGTTCTTGGTGTAGTATAAGTGTATAATGTAAAGTGTTCTGCAGCTCACTGTATAGTGGGAAGAATAGCTGCAGAGGCTAGGCCCGTGGGGACGCCAACCCCCAAAGTCTTAAAGAATAAGACTCCCCGTCGGGGGTCAATGACGTTTTAACAGTGAATGATATATATAACGTTTACTTTAATAATGTAAACTTGTTATCTCTGTAGGCGTTTCCGTTAAAAGCAATGGTATATTATATGTTAAACTCATTATCAATTTCCGTAGTTTTAATTACAACTGCAGTTTTATTATCGTATATATATTTTATGCAGTTATGAAACGCAATAACAAGGAAAAAATATTAAAATATTTTCCTTGATCTTAATATTATGTTAAAATAATATTTTTTTCATATTTTTTTCCTTGTAAAGTTTTAATAATTTTTATCACTGTTGTTCCAACTATTATTTACAATGGATATGTTTTTTTAGACTTAATACTTTTTACACTATTACAAGAATCGGTAATAAAAAGGTTTTTGTTCCAAAGTGGCCAATTATCTTATATAGTAAATTATCTATTGTACCGATTCAAACGCCTAAAAAACTAGCCTTATTAGGCTTTATTTATGAGGGTGATGGACTACGAGTAAGATGCGAAGACGGTAGTGTATGTGTAAATATGTGGGAACAATTTGATAACCAGCAAACACATAAAACTACTTGTAAATTTTATTAAGAAAAAAAACACATTCATAAATTTAAAACGGTCCTTTTAAGGACCACCCTAACCCCCCCCCCCCCCGAATCGATACTTGAGATTAAATCATTAACTGATTTACGGTATTGTAAATCAATTATTTGATTTGACTATTTTATCGATACGGCCGGTGCCAAGGCCGAGATATAAGAGTAGTGAGGCGGGTAAAATAAAGATCCTTTTTCTCCTATTCCTATTCAAAGGCACAAAATACGGGCAGTGCAACAATGAACGTCAAGGCGTCAATAGCTAAAGAGCTCCATCGTCAGGCGCGACGAAACTACCCCACAAGACGCGTTGAGTTAAAGGAATAAACGATTCATATCAAAGTGATTTAGTAGAGATGATACCATATGCTAAATCGAGCAAAGGTTATCGTTTATGAATAGCAAAGGTTGACGATGATAAATTGTTTTTCTAAACTGGCATTCGCCATTCCGGTTAAAAACAAAACCGGTACGGAGATCGCTAAGTCTCTCAAACCCACATTGAATAAACACAAGATGCGTCATTTTCAAACCGATTGGGGGAAAGAGGTTTACAATCCGTCGGTTAAACGACTATTACATTCGTACAATATAAATCACTATTCTACACATTCGGATAAAAAAGCATCGATAGTCGAACGATTTATTCAAACACTGAAAACGATGATGTGGAGAAAATTTACCAAACAAAGTACTTACAAGTGGTTAGAATTACTAACGAATTTGATCGCAAAATATAATAACACCCACCATCGAAATGAAACCGAAAGATGTAAACAAACGAAGCCAAGCTGCTGTTTTACAGCGATTGAACACAGTACTTTATCGAAAGCCTACTTTACCGAAATTCAATGTCGGCGATCGAGTGCGTATAAGCAAATTTAAAAAGACATTCGCCAAAGGATATTTACCAAATTGGTCGAACGAAATATTTATCGTACATAAGATATACGATAATACGCGACCGTGTACTTACACGCTGATTGATATCCATGGTGAGGTGGTGAGTGGTAAATTTTTTACGGTGAAGAGCTCGTTAAAACCAACGTTACAAATAATCTGTATTTAGTCGAGAAAGTCTTAGGAAGAAAAGGCGATAAGTTATTTGTAAAGTGCAATGATTTGATGGAACACACAACAGTTGGATACGTAAGGCGGATTTGGTGCGGTGAGCTGATCAGTCATAAACATGAGGTTGGAACGTCAACAGGCTGGTAATATTACGCTTGAAAACTTTGACGAATATACAGGGGTCGGATGTGGAGAGGGAAAAAGGACTCGTCATGGTCCTCTTCTGCCGAATACAATTAGATCTATTATCTGTGGACCGTCTAATTGCGGAAAAACAAATATTCTATTCAACTTGTTGTTATCCCCCGACAGATTAAGATTCAAAAATATTTACGTGTTTTCCAAATCGCTGTACCAACCGAAATATAAATTTCTAGAACAAGTCATGACCGATGTTCCAGAGATCGGCTATTTTGCCTATTCTGAAAACGATCATGTGATGGCACCTGACGAAGCGGAACCGAACTCGATAATGATTTTCGACGATGTAGCTTGCGAAAAGCAATATAATATTCGCAAGTACTTTGCGATGGGACGTCACAACAATATCGATAGCTTTTATTTGACAAAGACATATTCCAGTGCCGGGAAGCACATTGTACGGGACAACGCAAAACTTCTTCTTATATTCAAACAAGACGACCTCAACGTACGTCACATATAGCAAGATCATGTAAATACCGATATGAAATTCGATCGGTTTAAAAGTCTGTGCGAAGGTAAGATTTTCAATAAGCGTATATGGTTAACATTTTTAGACGAATGCGACAAGTACGAGATACCGATCGAACTGGTGATCTACGATAAAAACATGTTCAACACAACGGTCCGACACGGATGGAACTTTATTTCAAGATTTAGACCCTTCGAAACCGTCATGCATCTATGGACTACACAAAAGTTTACATGCACATTTTGGAATACGGTAGTCGTCTATAAGGAACGAGATGCTGTATAGTGATCACGGAACGAACTATTCCGATAAGATACATCGTCCAAGACGTTGTATCGCTTAGCGTTATCATGCGGTAGAAAATGTTTTGTGGACACGGCTTACGGAGTACAATTTACCGACCAAGTACGGGAAACATTACCAATAAGACGAAGAGGATTACCGTTCGACATCGTGAACAACAGGGCTCAGGCGCTCTTTTCCGGTGGGTTTCTAAACGAAGCGCTACCTACATTGCGGTTATACGCTGATTTGTTCGGATTGAGGTACAATGAACGACGCCAACTCTTTGAAATCCAAAACGAACATTTACTGCGAAAATGGTGCGAATATGCAGGCGCGAAACCGGACCAATTTTGGTTGTTGAATAGCTATCTTTTGCATTTACATTCGGAAGGTGACCGTCATCCGATCAGACGACTTTCTACACGGTACATGACAAAGGTCCCACAACGCGATCACTCAACGGTTGTGGATATTCCACTGTGGGTTGGAAATGTAAAAAGAGCTGTCGTCTTTAGAGACACAAACACAAAACTGTTGATATCGTCTATTGGTCAGGGTGTGACGCAATATTATCGCGAATTGTGCAATACCAATCGCCGTCCGGTGAGAATGAATCTTTCGTTAATCGATGTTGTACGTTTCTTACGCAGAACCAAAAAACATGCAGTGTTCTTTAGATCGGTCGAATTAGGATGGTGATCGACTGTTTTCCGATCATTCGTAACGACGATGCCAAACATGAATGAGGTCGATTCATCGACGTCGTCATCGTCGTCTGCAAAGATGGTAATGGAAATCGATAGAATACGAGATTCGATTAAAAGAAAACATCGCGCTATTACGCAAGGAATAATGGAAACTGATCAAGTGCTACAAAAGCACTTTAAACCGATTGTCGAACCATTACGGGAGCTTAAAGAAACATTTAATCAAAAGAAAAATGAAATAAAAGAAGAAGCAGAAATAAAGGAGAAAGAGAAAGAGGACGAGGGTGGAATATCTACACCAACAGTTATGAGAAAATTTTTAAAACACCAAAACATCGATTCGTTAAACCTACACACCCATAATCACCTGGTGAACGTGCAAAATATTATTTGGATCTGATCGTAACGGATAGAAATAGGCAAATTGACAACGTGTATGGTGTAAAAATCTATAAACGACCAATGGGCAATTGGAAACCACAATGTTGTTTTTAAAGGAAATAATATTGTAATCGGTAAGAAATCGTATAACGGATCCGAAGGCTTATTACAACTGATATTTATGAAGGAACCCAAAGGCTATACTATTACAGACTCGGATTTTTATAAAAAAATATTAGAAACTACTGAGGCGCATAAAAGCCCAAATACTGGACGCGTAATATCCAGTAGATCATTCAAGTACAATAATATTATTAAAGAGTTGTTTCCCCACATGAGACGACTAGGTAGTCAAGAGGAAGAAAGCCCTATAACCGGTTCAGGACTACTTATGAGGGCGAAGAAAACACTAACACCAGATTACGTGTACTGGGACGAAGAATTGCAAGAAAGTGGATACATAAAGGAGAGTAGAGGAAACATTTTATTTTAATCAGTCTTAAGATGAGTATCGACAAGTTCGGACGTTTTCGTGGAGGAGCGATCGGTAACAGACCAACACCTACGCAGGTTATCGAAACGTTTGATAAAACCACTGATGGAAATTACAATATTAGAAAACGGAGGTTGTGAAACGTGGGATGTCCAATAGAGGATGATGATGCTACCACTTTCGGTTTTACGAACAAGATTTACGTAAAGCAAAGCGATTTGGTAAATCGATAAATACCTTCAATCAACAACAACGAACTTTCCTTTTCAAGTAAGCGTTTGTGTGACGTTGGTGAACCTATCGAAAAAAGCGATGCGGTTAACCTCAATTATTTGCATAACAACCTGTTTGGTGAAAAGAATATTATTGATATGAAAGGAAGCGTCCTGATGAATTCTGGAGAGGCCATAAGAGCAAAGGATCTTGTCACAAGATGGTATGTTGATCAAAGGGAGTTTCACATAAAAAAAAGATATCGATTATAGGTGTTTGTTTAGGAAAGATGGAATGGTAGATGTCAAAGGAAGTCTTGTTACAAACGCTAGAATACCAGTAGAGTCATCAGATCTAACTACAAAGGATTACGTTGTGGAATGTCTGTTCAGATTTTTCTGTTTTATAATGCAATATTTAGAGGATGAATTTCCTAATTATCATACTGTTGATCGAGACGCCTTTATGCAACTTTTAGACAAAGTCAGGGTGCCCAGCAAACAACAGTCTGACGAAAATGGAAAACAAGTTTTAGACAATGTTAAAGTGGAGTTACAAAAAGACCAACCGAACACAGATCTAGAAAGACGCATTGAAGATAAGGGGAAGGAGGATCTGACTAAGAATGAGGTTCGTCTACCAATCACAGATACGACGAAGGAGGACGTGAATAAAAATATGATACGCCCTCCGATCTCGGAATCAAAAACAGATACGACGCAGGAGGATGTGAACAAAAATATGATACGCCCTTCGATCTCGGATTCAAACAAAGATGCGTCGAAGAAGAAGGAGGATATTAATAAAAATATGATATGACCACCGTTCACGGAAACAATGTCAGATGGTAGAACATTGTAAATGGGTTCATTGTATTTCCAACATGGCAAGAGTGAGGATGTCAAAACGTTCTCCTGTTCGAAAGGGTAAGGTGAGAAGATCTAAACGAATAGCCAGTCTTAAACGAGGCGTAGGACTGTTAACATCTCTAACGACAGGAGCTGCTGGTGCGTTAGGATCTTATATCGGTGATAAGGCATTAAAAGGTGTCAAAAAGGTTGTGGGTAAAAATTTAAACAAGGGAATCGATTTATTGCCGGTAGAGCTACATATTCCTGGCTATCAGTACTGCGGACCGGGAACAAATTTAAAAAAACGATTAAAGAGAGGTGACCCTGGTGTAAACAAGTTGGACGCGGCTTGTAAAGAACACGATATCGCATACGCTACGTACAGTGATAACGAAAACAGAGCGGCTGCGGATCGTACATTAGCCGATAGCGCTTGTGAAAGAGTTAAAGTTAAGGATTCCAGTATCTCAGAAAAGGCTACCGCATTAGTGGTTACAAACGCGATGAAGTTAAAAGCAAAATTCGGCGGTGGAAGAGTAAGAAGACGATCAAAAAGGAATAATATAAAACGTCTTGTTGAAATGATGAAAAGAAAAGCAAGCACTGCAGGAATTGGTACAGAAAGTAGGACGTGGTAGGTGTGTGGTGGGGAGCAGCATATAAATACAGTCTAACCGCGTGAAGTAGTTTATTCTTTGGGAGACACTCGAGGTGTAAACATCATGGTTCCTGTTAGTGAAGAAGATGTGCGCGTACGTGTTAGTGATCAACGTCTGACGCCTATGTGTTTTAAATTAAAACACAGTTACGCATATGTTGTCGATTTATCTGAACATGATTTCGATAAAAACTGTGATAATCTATTGGTGAAGATAATTTTCAATGATGATGGTTTCGGATGCGGACGAAAATATTGCGAATTTGAATGCGGTGATAAAGCTATCGCACTTATTGACAGTAAAGAAGTGCTATTTTCCGGATTCTACGGTGACGATGGTAACGTAAAGGCGTTCAAATTAAATCATTCGTCGAATATGAATTTGGACGCGAAGGTGTTACACGATCTCAATACGTCTCAGAAAAACAATATACTCGCTGTAAACGTGTATGTTGCAAATGAAAAAAGAAGAGTAACTTCTAATGTAGCGACGGACGGAGGACTTTTCTTCAGGACCTGCGATAAGGTAGATTGTTCTTACAACTGTAGTGATGATACCCAACCTCTCTTGGTGGCGTACGACACGGATGAAAATTCAGAAATCGATTACGTTAAAACCAATCAATATATGAGAGGACGTCATATCGCTTCTTTTTATTTTATTTTATACGAGAATATGAAACGTAAACAAAAAGACGAAGAAGAGGATAAAGAAAACTATGGTTCATCGAAACGAATTTTTTTTAAATTTAAACAGTTTTTCTTAAAAAGTCCTTTTAAGGACTACAACACATATTACACGTACAACACAAAATTACACACATACACAAAACAAAAAAGACTTTAAACCCCCATACAATAAGTCGTAACTAACTATCGTTTTAAAAACGATATTTATATACGTTTATTGTATGCAGTGGTTCCAAGGCCCATGACACGATATGATATTGGATTTATTCATTATTAATTGTGTTACAAATGGTGAGGAGAGTGTTTAACAAATTTTAGGTTTTGTCAAATAAAGGGGAGTGGTACGATAGACATATGCGTGCAAGTTTGCATATTAAATATTACGTTTATGTATGCGAAACATTGTTTCTTTACAAGAGGGTGATGTTATAAACGACAAACGCAGATGATGAGTAATGATAAACTTGCACAAGAAGGCGGGTATCGCATGCATAAATTAGAGAGTTATCTTTATTAAATGGGATTTTTGTTGTTTCACATAGATGTGCTTTCTTGTGCAAGTTTATCATTACTCATCATCTGCATATGTCGTTCGTAACATACCGGTCTTGTAAAGAAGTATCATGAAGACGTTTCTTAAGATATATAGTCGAGTGTTTTGTGGACCTCTGGGGGAGAGATCACTCGTTAAAAAAATCTCAATGCGCCGCGGTTGCTACCTCCTGGGTGGTGTGGAAATGCAACAATTTATTTTATTATTTACAGATAAGCAAGTATGTGTGTATGTGTGAACCGATAATATGTATAAGAAAAATAGATTTTAAAAATTGAGCGGATGTGAGGGAATAGATAAGCGGTGTTTTCCTGTTTTAATCGGAGTCGAGAGGTTGGGATTGGTGATAAGGATGTCAAAATATGTTCGTGCAGTTGATAAGCAGGTGTTTCCGCAATTTATTTCTGTTTTCCTGTTCATAAGGAAAAAAAGAGTCACGCGTAGGCCGGACGGTTCGTCAGTCGAACGCCGCATCCCGCACGGTAAACATCTCTCCCTACGTCAATCCACTGACGCATGCACGCAAACACACGCGCAGCAGACTCTACGACGACAACCTCTCTCTCTCTTTCACTCCTTCGAGCGGCGACGCCTCCCGACGCCGTCGCCTGGACGACCAGGATCATCCTCGAGGTACGTATGTCTAAATTGTCACACAGACACCACCGTCGGCTACGGCGTCACCGACGTCACAATCCAAAATGGCCGACCACAGCCATCTTGGTCGCCATATTGGAAAATGGCGGACAAGATAGCGGCCATCCGCCATCTTAGATGAGGTCATTTATAGTAGTAGTAGTAGTAGTAGTAATAGTAGTAGTAGTAGTAGTAGTAGTAGTAGTAGTAGTAGTAGTGGGTAGTAGTAGTAATAGTGGTAGTAGTAGTGGTAGTAGTAGTGGTAGTGGTAGTGGTAGTGGTGGTGGTAGTGGTAGTGGTGGTGGTGGTGGTAGTGGTAGTGGTAGTGGTAGTGAAAGTTTTTTTTTTTTTTTTTTTTTTTAGGGCGAAAAACGGTTGGACGTTATCATCGCCCGGAAAATAAACAAATAAATAAAAGTAATTAAAATTGTTACATAAAATTAAAACTTAAAACTACTATCACAGGAAACAAAATCCGGAATGGGTGTAAAAGGCCCATTCTCGGATAACAAAACACTAACATGTAACTTAAAACTACGTTAAAAACTATCATATTAAAAATAAATAAAACTTAAAACTATTATGTTTAAAGTCTTACAACTAATATCACAAAAATCTTACAACTAATATTACAGGCGAATTTAAAAAACAAACAAAAAAATATGAATATATATATATATATATATAAAACAAAATTCCGATAGGGAGTGTAAAAGGCTCGCTACTCGGATAACAAAAACAATACATAGGACTAAAGTAATTAAATTTTTATGTTATGTTAAATTTTTGTATTAACCCTTTACTACGCAAAAACAGAAACATCCGGTTTAAAACCTCTTTATCATTACACAAGATACCACGGATGTTTCTGGGTAGTTTAAATTTACGACGCATTGCCGCATAACATATGCAGTGCACGAGTATGTGGCGTACAGTCACGCGGCTGTTGCATCGTGCGCATAGAGGTGCTTGTCCTCTTGTCAACAGGTACTCGTATGTGACCCTCGTGTGTCCTATCCGCAATCGACAGAGAACTACTTCCTCACGCCGGGGTTTTCTGTATGAGGAGTCCCATGGTAACACAGAATCTTTAATCTGACGTAGTTTATTATCAACGGTAGCCGTCCAGTCACCTTGCCACCTTGCTCTTAGTGATTGTTTTACATAGTTAATAAAATCATTAGTAGCAACTCGGGTGGTGAAAGGAGGCTGGTTACATGCTTCTTTGGCAGCGGAATCTGCATGTTCATTACCTGGAATCCCTACGTGGCTAGGGACCCAGCAAAAACTTACTTCTGTGTTGCGATTATTCAACTCAGCGATTGCGTTATAAATTTCAATGACGATAGGATGTTTGGAATAAAAGTTTTTTAAGGCTTGGAGAGCACTACACGAGTCACTGCAAATAAGACTTTTTCTATATTTAGGGTTAATGATGTTTAGAGCCTTATTTATAGCGTATAGTTCAGCGGTAAACACACTCGTAATACCGGGTAGACCAAACATATAAGTTCTTTCATTGACAACAAATGCACAGCCAACTGTATCGTTTTGTTTCGATCCATCAGTGTATACAACCGCGTCTGGTTTCATCTTGGAGAGAACACACTGAAAGTAGTGGCAGTGGTAGTGGTAGTGGTAGTGGTGTTAGTAGTAGTAGTGGTAGTAGTATCGCCTTCAATAAAAATGTTGAAATTTAGGTTACGTTGTTGGAAGTTATTACGTCAGGTGTCTTAAACCTTTTTTCAACCTTGGGGCAGTGTTTCAAATCTATAAGGCTACAAGGGCAGAAATAAGTACAAACAATATTTTAATCGAATATATAAATATTATGTTCATTTACAGGTTTATATTGCAATCCCAAACGAAAAACACGTATCTCAATACACATAACTTTGAAGTACGTTACGGAAATCTTTCTGAATTTTTTTCTGTATTTTTTTATCTGAACGTATGTCAATCTTTTCTTCTGTAATAATTTATTGATTAACAAATGTACCTTTTTCTTAAAAGGTAAGATGGTTAAAAGTTTCATTTGAGAAGAAAACTGAGTTATGCCCATTTAGTTTAGACGATTTTTAAACTGTTCTGTATTCACTAAATTCATTTCGGTGGCGTTTACTAATTTATTTATTACAGATTCAACGAATACCGAGTGAAATTGTATCTAATGTTTTATATTTTAATTGTTTCTGAAATACAATTATTAAATAAATTAAGATAAATTTTTATAAATAATTTTTTTTAGTCCGCGAGCCACAAAAGCGCTTTTGAGGCGGGCCAAGATTTAAAGACTCGTGCGTCCCATCATTTAATTTTTTATTGAAAACGACTATTGAGGGGATAATTGAAGGAAAAACTGCAAAGGAAGGAGTAGGCTAGAGTACATAAGGTTCGAGTAAGTCATGGATGATGTACTCAAACTAGGAAAAACTAAACTAAAACTAGAAAAGAACGGCTCAAGAGAAAAGACTCTTAAAAGTCATAGCAAACCGATTTGCCAATTGATAACAACAGAGAAAGAGAGATGATGAAAATTTGATTTAATTTATAAATTTTATTTACGGGAACTATATCTGAGTTGCCTGCTTTAGTCACTGACTCATTACACAAAAAATTCTGAAAAATGTCAGTTGCAACAAACGTTTGCAAAACATTAAATGATTTTGCATCATTAGTACCAGTTTTGGTCTCCCGGTAAAAGGAAAATTTCTTAAGTACCTGTTTCTTCTAATAAATTTATTGTTTTGGTCACAGTTGATTATTTATTAGTTCTCTGTTTTGAAATTTACTGTTAAATAAATCTAATCTCTTGTAAATGTCTTTTAAATTAAATAATATCAGCTGACCTAGTCATTTAATTTGTAGTAGTGTTGCAAACTATTAGTTATTGTTATTATTATTGCGAATACTGTGAGTACTGATGTTTGGGTTAGTAATTCCAACATTTATGCACAAATTCAAACGGTTTATGTCATCGTTTTTCTAGTAAAACTTTACATTAAAACCATGTATCTTATGTCCACTTTCCTTTAAAAAAAAATCTAATTGCCATGTGACGAACCCAAAATAGCGGACAAAACAACTGTAAAGTTGTAATTTTGTAACTTCATAGATCCAAAATTGTTTCCTAATATCCTTTATTTCTAAAATATGAAGCCGTTTTCATACTGTAATATCACTCTGTATATGTATTTGTATGCGTATAATAAACCATTCTGTTTACGTTGGACTGAAGTAAATATCTATCAATTTTTTCTTAGCCCAATTACTTAAATGTTGTGAATTTAAATAAACAATTATTAATGATAGATTGTGAATTTATAATACATACAGCATTTATTATTCAGTATAAACAATTATTTATTTGACGTAATTGGATTATTAAATATTAAATAAAAATAAATAATCCAATTGGAAGTAATTAATAGAATAATAAATAGTTACAAATAGAAGATATTTATTACGTTATTGCCTTGAAGGAATAGAAGCAGCCAGGCAACAGGACAAAACAGGGGGAGAAAAAACAGCAAAACAGCTAAGCATATTTTTGTATGCGATAAAAATCTGCTGTAGGGAATGTAATGTTAAAATGAATGAAAAAAGAAGGTTTAAATAATAGGTTAAGAGTTGGTGACAAAGGGGTAAAAATATTCCTTACTTTAAGTCAGTTACTTAAACAGTTTTCTTCTTGTTTTGCTGAAGTAAAAATAAACGTTTGATTGGAAAAAAATTCAATGATGTTTCACATTATGTAGTTTTTTTACTAGTGAAAGAACGCTGCTTTGTAAAAAATGGTAAAGATTTCTGAGGTTAACTTTTGGAATACGTTTTTTCTAACACTTCCCGGAAATGAATTGAGACAATCATATTATTATTCACAGTATAACCCATGTGTATTAAGATTATTTTTAAAAAATAAAATTACGATAAAATTACGATAAAATAAAAAAAATAAATAAAATAAATAAAATTATGATAAAATAAAATAAAATTACGATAAAATTAAGATATAAATAAAATTACTTACCACTTTTCTCATTCTTCATTCATTGTTATTGTTTTTACATTTTTAAAAAAAATTTTACAATCCAATTATCAAACTTAAAATAAAATAAAATATAAAAATTCACGCTTCCTTGCTGTCAGCCTTCAACTTCCTCATTAAAAGGATGGGTTTATTTGAAGGCTGATATGCAGCTAAGGAATATCTCTTGTTTTATAATATTTTTTTATTTTTTATTTTTGTTATTATTCTGAAGGAGAGTAACTTAACTATTCATATTTAATTTAAAAATCAAGTCTCCTAGAAAAGAATCTGAAAATTGTAAGTTGTGTATAAATTGTAAGCAGCTACCAAATTGCCATTGTAAATAATTTTCATACAATTAGCTATATTAACTGCTACTGAATAAGAAGAATTTTTTTACAAATAACACTCTTCAGTAAATTCTCAAACAGTAATTACATATCTCAAAATAAAGTATTATAAATTGTTGTCAGAACGAAAAGAGAAAGAAGATCGCAAATAGTTATTTTAATTGCACTGAACGAAAACAATTTAATAATTTCTATATATAGAAATTTCTAATGACTATACTAGCGAAAAGAATTTAAATAAAATAGTTAAATATACGTTTTTGTATTTCCTATGGATATATATGGCAATGATTTTTTTCTTAAACAACTGCAATATAATATTTTATTTACAATCATTTTTTAAATTTAGCTTTCGAGATCGAATATTAAAAATTACCGTCTTGAGTTTAACTTTATCCTATCTTAAGCTCAGTATATCTATTTAATATAGTTGCATTGCAAATTATTAACAGCACATTCATATAATGTATTTGCAGCTTCTCAAACGACGTTATCAAGAAATTGAAACAAGCTACCATATTTTAAAAAGTTTCCTTTATCTATAATATTAACCAAAATCAGGAAGGGGTCTAAGATCGGACGTTATGATGCAACGGAATGAACTGATTAAGCACTTTTACTTTTATCCATACTTACGAGGAAGAGTCTAGTAGTAGCTTTAATAACAACTGCTTTTAAACCAAGGCATCAGTTCCCCACGCAAATATTTTGCAGAAACTCAGAACACTAAATGCTCTTGAAATGTCAATAGATAAAACCAAAATACGATTAACTTTATCGAAAATTTACGTTTATGTAATTAGTTAGAAAAATCATCGAGTAATTAATTAATTCCAGACTCTTCTTAAAACTTTAATGTTCTTTAAAACTACATTTTCAATGTATTTATGAAATCTTTTATGTTAACTCCGTTAAGTTATTTTGCTTAAAACTGAGAGCATGAAACTAGAAGTGTTGGCCACTAGTTCCAAATATCGCCATGAAACTTACTTCTTTAATATACAGGTTTATATAACTACTTAGGAATTCTTTTGTCATTAATAAATTTAAGGTCAGATACACTTACTAAATCATTGCCTTGATTACTAAATCGTCTTTTTATTTGAAGATAAAATAACCTCTTTATATTGGATATTCCTTAAAATCCGCAGCCTCCGAAGGACCTCTGAAACTAGAGGTTTACTAAGGAGAACACTTTTAACTTTGTAAGGAAATAGTGGTGAATAATATTGTAGTTAAACTTCATTTAATCTCAGCAATCCTTATTTCAATCCTTTCAACAAATAATTGAGAGGATGGGTGATCCGCGAAGCAGCTTCACAGCATGTTGTAAGCTATACTCACTCTACTGACTATTATGCATGTGTTGGTTGGCTTTAATAAGCTTTGTTGAGGTGTTGACTTTAGACTAGATAATTAGTGCCCTCCATTCGCAATAGTGGTTGGATTGGGGCGTTTCGATGATGCATTGAGTACCCTCGAGGTATGTGAGGCGGGTGCGCGATTCAGGGGGAGATATGCGTGCAGTGCATACCCGGACGCTGATTAAAGTATAATGAAGGAGAGGATAGTCTTTCTGGGGAGGGGCATCATTGCAACCGAAGAGACGGTCATGATGTTTCAATGAACCAGAAGGGACCCGGTGGGTAGTCCAGCGTTTAGCTGCATGCACAGGGTGGGCTAATCTACAGCCACGTCACTTAGGGCCGAACGAGGCAGCGTCTTCTAGGCAATTACCGGTTGACCCTAAGTGGTTAAAAAATGATCCGAAAAAAATCAGTACTTTGAATCATCGTAGTCAAACATCCTGCTGTTACTTCAGATGTGTATCTTTTTTGTTTTTCAGTAAGCGAGTCCACTGTGCTTATCATTTGTGGTAGCGAGCGTATAACGCCGAAGAAATATATAACGATGTATGTAAGATCCGTTAGTGAAAACTATTATTATGAATGCACTACCTTAACAGATAATTCAGTGGAACATAACCGTTCGGATAACGAAGAAATCTAGAGAAATGAAGAATATCGTCTAGATAGTGACGAATTAGGTTAGGGAGATCAGACCCTAATTGAGTGTTGACCCTAATTGAAACCATTATTTTGATTTTTTGGTAACTATGAATGCCAAGAATAAATAATGATAATTATATATAGTAAAGTGTTTTTATTTAAAAGAAACTGTGAGTTATAACATTTTTAAAAATCTTGAAAGAAAACAATATACAGCTTCTAATAGAAAAAGCATTAAGATAGGCTTAAATGAAGATCTCTGTTTTGTTTAACATAATTATGATCACAGCTCTGTCAACTAAAAATAAAATTATTCACCAAATTTTGTACAAAACAATATCTGAGTTCAGTTAATAAAACTCAGAACATTAGTAAATATTTATAGATTAGTGACTCCAAATAAAGCTTGCCTTCGATGTTGATGTGTGGACGGATATATTTAACTCATATTTTTCGATATAAAATAGTACAAAATAAAAGTCAATGCTATATCAAGAAACGAATTAAAAACGCTAATAATGAAGATAATATTTTATGCAATACAATAGTTATAATCAAATTAACCTCCTTTAATTCAATTTAAAGATATGCATTTACTTATCGTGTTTTACTAGAATGTCAAAGATATTACCTGTCGACACAAAATGCCTTTACCTTACCCACCTTACTCTTCTCATCTTAACCTTAGGACACATATTTTACTACTATTTTTTCTCCAAGGAGTTGACTTACATCTATGTTATTATTTGATGTTGCGGTATCAGTCGTATATTGATCTTTTTATTGCTTCCAAATGAATACGTTGAAATGTTATTCTAGTTCTTGAAGAAGACGATCGGTATCCAAACGGCTCAAAAGCTGGACAAAGCTTCCATTCAATTTCCAAGGGGGAAGAGGTGCTCATTTCTTCAGACACTGAAAAAGAATTCAGTAAATATTAAGAGTAAAGATACATAAGGAGGAAACTAGTATATTATAGCAAAATATTTGAGAGATTCCTTCATTTTTGCCTCCGGTGGTAAGATAGCCTCTGATAGTTCAACTTTTATGTAGCATTATTCAGCTCCATATTTGTCTAATCCATTACCTCTGCAAAAGAGTCTCATCTCAATGGTTTAATATTTTAGAGCTCTTATCCAAAATTGAGTTTCTCCTAAATGGAAAGCAATCCAGCCTTACACTATCACATAATTTCCAAATACCGGCCAGACTATAAGAGCTGCGGTCTATTTCAGCACAGGATTGGACCGGTGTGTTACCCAAATTACAAAAATTAATAAATTTCTTACTAATGCAGCACCAACGCCATAGTTTGTATCAGTAAAACCCATAATTACGTAAAGAGTTTCAAATCCTCGACTTTATCTCTAGGGATTTCGTTTTTCCATAACTTACACTCATACCATTTTTAATTTTAGAACTTTTCCGAACTTTCTAAATTTTATTTGGTTGTTCGTCCATAGAATATTTTTATTTTCTCAACGGTGCCTTTGGAAATACATTTATACCAAATTTTTACATTCAACCCGCTAAAAAATTATACATATTGAAATTTTATTTTTAGAGGTTTAATACCACTTCATTCTCAAATCATCAAGTATTTACCACAGTCGAATGGAAAACATGAATACATAAAAACGTATACCATCCACAAATTAGCATAGGAAATTAAAAACCTCAGTCGCTTTGTATGAAGTGTATTTTGAATCCTTATTAATGAGTTCTATGTACTATTTTAGTTCTAATGAGCCATATACAACTAGCTGTGACTGATTTCGTTGAAGTACAGTTCTAAATGCTCGAATCTTTGGCTTTGCGACTTGTCATCATTGCTAAAACTAATACTATTGGAAATTGTCTTCTAAGCAGTAAAAACAGTAATCCGTGGATAGATTCGCCAGTGTCTAACTTTATTCTGTGTATAAACACTTTGTTATGTATGTATTCTTCAGTTAAAATTTGAGCGCGTATATTATTTTTGTAGACCCTAGTAATTTGCAGCCGTATTCTATTGCATTTCTTTTTGCGCACTGTGAAGACGCGAGTAGCTGCCTGTAATTTAATATTACTTCCGTAGGTATCATTTCTTAGCATAAACCTTGCTGAAATGTCACTGATGATAGTATTTACAATATGACGGTAGTCGAAACAGAGAGTTCCTTCTTCTTTCATACTGATAACAGAATGAGTTACGTTTTCTTTAAATAGGGACACAAAAACTGGTCCTTTTTTAACGCCATCAGAATTAGAATCCTCATAATTCGAATTTCTTCGCCTCCTTTTACAGTTATTCTCTTCCTTTGAAGCCTTTGTTTAACACAGTTAGAATTTGAATCCTCGTCATTGGATCTTCGAAGATCCTCACTGAAATCTACAGAAGCAGTTTCAAGGAGTGCATGTCTTGCACAGGTCGGCAATGAACTCTCACCACTAACTGAATCTTGACATAATGTCAATTTGTCAGAACCACTTTTACCATCACTGTTTGATATGGGTCGTTTATTACACATGCGTTTAGCATTGGTGGTTTTCCGATCAAGATCTTGCAGTATAAATATTACGATCTAAAAATTCAACAAATTGTATTAGCCGTGACCATACTAGGAAAGCAAGATCGCGATTAAACGAATAGTTCTAAAATAGAGTTTAAAGTGTTGAATACTATCACCTCATCGGTCAGTTTGTTGAACCAATAAGAAAGCAGGAAAGCAGGAAATAAGCATTACTTATCACACTGTCACCATATTAGTCAGCAAATGATCATTTGGATTCACAAAATTGTTTTAATGGATCTGATATATTCTCGAACGCAGAACCATCATTTTATCATCGATTTTTCATAAATAAAATTTCATCTACTGATGTTTGTGTATTATACGAAAAAATAAATTCTACTTGGTATCTATTTTGTTCTTGTAGACGAACCTAAAATTTCAGCATTACAAGCACAAATATACCCGAGCATACTATAGATCATAGACGATTTTGTGAATTGTACGGCAGATGCAAATTGAAATAGAACATATAATAAATCATAGATTATGTTGCAAATTAAAATAGAGAATTAAATCGTAAATTGATATTTTAGTTGAAAAATCTTCAAATAAATTAATATTTAATTTATTCATTATATTAATCCCACATTTAGAATATTCAATCATTCTCACAACAATTTCAATATATCGTTCTATATCGGAATACGAAGTATTTAATGTAGTTTTAATTTTCCATCGATAAGTCATTTCATGACTATAAAGCGTGAACAATTTACAATAAACATTCAAAATAGATGATATTTTGCTTTGAGGATCGTACAACTCAAATGGTAAATTCTTTTTTCTTATTACAACATCTCATAGATTTTTAAATGTATTATTTGTAAATATATTTGGTAAATAATCACATCCACTGCAAGCTAAAAGTATACACCATGCATTATACGAAAGTTGGTTTACTTGAAAATTTGACATATCAAAACAAGAATACGACCCGATTAGTGATTTTTTAATTTTATTTGTAGTATACCAATTAATTTTTTTTTTCGATTCCGTATGCCCATATTAGATAAAAAAGTATTATTTCTCCTATCGTAGAACACATTTTAATTTACGAATATAAAATAAAAATGTTAAATTCTAATAATCTATAGAGACTGTAATGATAAATGATTCTGTATCTATTATAATTTTAGTGATTTTTATAGTGATCATCATAGTTATTTATCATTTTCTTTGTTCTTCGAGGGTTGATAGTTTTAAAACTCGGTTTTTTAAATATGCGCAATCTGTTAATCAAGACGCGTCTGTATTTACATATAAACGAAATAATGATGGTTTTTTTTTTGTCTTCTGTCATTTGACTGGTTTGATGCAGCTCTCCAGAATTCCCTATCTATTGCTAGTCGTTTCATTTCAGTATACCCTCTACATCCTACATTCCTAACAATTTGTTTTACATATTCCAAACGTGGCCTGCCTACACAATTTTTCCCTTCTACCTGTCCTTCCAATATTAAAGCGACTATTCCAGGATGCCTTAGTATGTGGCCTTTAAGTCTGTCTCTTCTTTTAACTATATTTTTCCAAATGCTTCTTTCTTCATCTATTTGCCGCATTACCTCTTCATTTGTCACTTTATCCACCCATCTGATTTTTAACATTCTCCTATAGCACCACATTTCAAAAGCTTCTAATCTTTTCTTCTCAGATACTCCGATTGCCCAAGTTTCACTTCCATATAAAGCGATACTCCAAACATATACTTTCAAAAATCTTTTCCTGACATTTAAATTAATTTTTGATGTAAACAAATTATATTTCTTACTGAAGGCTCGTTTCGCTTGTGCTATTCGGCATTTTATATCGCTCCTGCTTCGTCCATCTTTAGTAATTCTACTTCCCAAATAACAAAATTCTTCTACCTCCGTAATCTTTTCTCCTCCTATTTTCACATTCAATGGTCCATCTTTGTTATTTCTACTACATTTCATTACTTTTGTTTTGTTCTTGTTTATTTTCATGCGATAGTTCTTGCGTAGAACTTCATCTATGGGGTTCATTGTTTCTTCTAAATCCTTTTTACTCTCGGCCAGAATTACTATATCATCAGCAAATCGTAGCATCTTTATCTTTTCACCTTCCAAGGAATAATGATAGTACATTTACTAATTTATATTCAAAATATGATGATGGTGAATTTACGTTTGTTAAAAAAAAACGAACCTCAACCAGTAATGACTAATGGTGTGTTACGTTAAAGATGAAAAACATGGCACTTTAACATTAACCGATACTGGTTTTACTGTTGAAGGTGTATTTAATGAATTTCCGTGTACAGATGAAGTGTTAATACGAGATTCCACGGGATGATGTACTATTCGACCAATTTGTGAAAAGGCATATACGTACACAGGAATCAATATGAAGTATATAAAAATAAATCGAACGCGTTAAGTAAACTTAAAAAATTAAACAAAATAAATTTACATTCTACCGAAACTAATTTCGAATCTCAATTGTACCATAAAAAATTATATGCAAAATGCGATCACTTTAAGATTCCTAGTATTTTTATATGTAACGAAAATGAAATATTCAACATATCTGTAACAGATTCTAGACCGTGTAAAATTTACGATATATGCATTGAATTACCTGACAATTATATACACAACATGCAAATAGATCCTACTATAGTACTTACAAATAAACAGTATTACATGTGTCTTAATAAAAAATCGCAATTGAATACTTGCGAATCTGAATTGGTATTTAGTATTGCGGCTAAAGGATGCATAAATGTAAATCAGTGTACATCAAAACTTGACGGGACTAAAATCAAAATAAATTCTATATATGTATTAAATTATATATGTATTAAATTCTATATATGTAAATTCTATATGTAAAGGAGGTTTACCAGAAAATATATTCTGCCCTTATGGATTGGTTGGCTCTGAATCTGAGCAAACATTAACATGTAAATCTCCTAAATGTGGTCAATATTGGGTGTCGAAAAATTTCAACGGACCATTCGATACGTTTGAATACCCTATCGAATTGTATACGTGCCCAGAATATGTCCCTGCAATAAATAAAATATCTCATTATCGGTTAAAACCATAAATTACTAAAATCTTTAATATTATTAAATAGATACACTCATTTTTATACAGCACCAATAATAATGACAGATAAATATATACAATACTCGGGATTAGGGTATTCTTCAGTAGAAATAGTAAATATACAAATAGGAAATTCTACGTTTGAAAAAATTTCATAAAAAATAAAACATTCGATGTATCGTATGATTATTGTTTACCGATTGTCAAAAATCAATGGATCTATTGGATCGATCCAAATGAGATTAAAACACCCTTTAATAGAATTTTATTCAGTGACGGATATGCATATTTCAATTATTTATGTGTTATTTATAAATAGGATAAAATCACGACCTTCAATCAAAGTGATTATTTCCCAATTGGAGTATCAAAACAAATATATAAATTGGACACTGATGCCGATATTTATTTATTTGATAAGGAACTTACTGGATACAAATTTATATTTGTCAAACGAATAAATAGTACATACAACACACAACAAATTACTAAATTTATAGGTGCTTGTTATCAAATATATGACAATTCAATTTTTTACAGATTAATAGTATACGGTCAATCAAATACATTATTTTTAATAGATGTTAAATCTAGCCTTTTCGACCAATTAAAAGTTCGTATAACTTCAGATCATTTTCCAATTCCTAATTATTTACCTACAATAAATTGTACAGATATTAAAAATAATAAATATAATAATTACGATTGTACGTTTTACACGAACATTAACGCATATCGTTATATTCAAAGCGATATTTTTAATAAAGGTTCGGATTGTAGAATTCCTCATTGGATATCTATTTTGAACGTAAAATCTAGTTTAGATCTTTTACATTCATATGTAATTTCTGCAATTATACCCGTAAAACCCAACGACTCTTTTACATTTTATTTTCTTTCAAAGAATTTACAAGTAAATA
>NC_134455.1:43931198-43953698 GCF_047948215.1 Lycorma delicatula | reverse complement strand
ACTCGCCTGCGAGCGCTCGTCGGGGTAACCCAAAATGACCCGGAGACGCCGGCGGGAGGTCTGGGAAGAGTTGTCTTTTCTGTATAAGCGTTCGAGTTCCCTGGAATCCTATAGCAGGGAGATAGGGTTTGGAACGCGAAGAGCACCGCAGTTGCGGCGGTGTCCGGACCTTCCCCCCGGACCTTGAAAATCCGGGTGAGGGCTACGCGGAATGTCGCGCCGGCTCGTACCCATATCCGCAGCAGGTCTCCAAGGTTAAGAGCCTCTAGTCGATAGAATAATGTAGGTAAGGGAAGTCGGCAAACTGGATCCGTAACTTCGGAACAAGGATTGGCTCTGAGGATCGGGGCGTGTCGGGCTTGGTCGGGAAGCGGGTCGGTGCTAACGTGCCGGGCCTGGGTGAGGGGGAACGGGGTCGGCGGAGAAATGCGTCGGCTTACCGCGATCCGAGCTCGGTCTCGTGCCTTGGCCTCCCGCGGATCTTCCTTGCTGCGGGGTGTCGGCTGTTCTGGACGCGGTTCGGGCTACCGCCCTGCCGTGGTCGGGCCGAACTTGTCCCTTCGGCCGCCATTCAACGATCAACTCAGAACTGGCACGGACCGGGGGAATCCGACTGTCTAATTAAAGCAAAGCATTGCGATGGCCCCAGCTGGGTGTTTACGCAATGTGATTTCTGCCCAGTGCACTGAATGTCAAAGTGAAGAAATTCAAGCAAGCGCGGGTAAACGGCGGGAGTAACTATGACTCTTGAGGATTAGTTACTGCCAAAGTGGTCCCCACTCGGCTCACTCTTCATGAGTCGTGTGTCAAGGAGGCTGTCGTCAGGTTGGCCCCCTAGGGGGCGGATGCGGCCTAAATTGGTGGGACGGTAGTGCTCAAATTTTGCCGAGCACTACCGGAGAGTTTTTGGTCTTGGCTGCATACGTCCTGGCGGACCTTGGTTGTAGGCTTGGGGGCCCGGGTTGTGTCGATAAGTCGGCCTGCACACTTGTGTGTAGTGTGTCGCAGGAGGGGCACAACTCGCTAATACCGCCTTAAGTAGGGACAGCGAGAAGCGGTTGACGCTCGGGGCTGTAGAAATTCGTTTGGCTGCAGCCCCGTTAAAGCACGTGGTGGAACTTTGGTAGCTGGGAAACCTTCTACCATTGCAATAGCATTTGGCTTACACCTCTTGAGAAGTTACTTGCCGGCGGGATTTTAAAAACACGCGATCTTGGTCGCCTGTCCGGCGACGGGCAGGAGATCTGAGTCCGGCTAAAAGCGGACGAACCCGAGGGGCCCTCTGTGTGTACAGACTGCCCCCCGGCGTAGAAGTGGGTCCCAATGGTGAGTGCTTGGATGGAGTTCCGGCACTACGACGGGTACTATGCACAGGTGCATCCCTGGCGGTTTATGCTGTGTGGGCAGCGGGGCGGGAAGAGAGTCGGTCAATGCAAGGAGTGTCGGTACGGGTACGGCCCTCGTAAAGACTTCGGTCAGAGGAGCTGGCGGTCGCTAGGCCGGCGGCGTCCAGGCGTCCTTCTCTCCCCTCTCATGGTTCGCGCTGTAACCTGGGAAGGAGCAGTTGCTGCCATGTCTGTGGTAATGAGCGGGGTAGCGGCTGGGAGTGCGCACTCAGATGGCGAGCTCTGCGTACACCGAACTTACCCGTCCTATTCCGGTAGGGGACCCTGTGATGTTAGGCGCGTGTACGGTGCACCCCTTTCAGGATAATATAGAGCCAGGTCTGACTTCTCTCGCATGCAGTCGTCAGGCTTTCCTTCAGTTTAGTGACCCCTCTCGGGTGGAAGTTCTAGAAGTGATTCGAAGACCGAAGCCCGAGTGTGGTAGGCTGGCGAGTATGCGGCGTCCGGGGGGATTTGTGAGGGGCCTATCCGTCCTAGAACAACCTCACTTACTCTCTGCGCACGCTTTCTAATTTCTCGAGCGTTCAAGGGCACATTATGGAAAGGCCCTTACTGAATTTTATTTTATCGCTCTCTGCGATTGTAAAATTTATTTATCTGCTCTCTTAGTCTAGTGTCACTAGACTTCAACTGCGACTTTCGACTCTCGCTTTTATTTCCTACGTATTTAATGGAATCTAGCGTGGACAAAGTTGTCCCTGAGGTTGCTCGCTGCAACGTCCCTTTGGTCCGGCTGGAGGACGGACCGTCAGATGCCCCGAATCCGAGTGGTTCGGGTGCAAGTGCGGCGCAGGGTGGACCGGCATCCGGCACCCTGCCCGGTGATAAGACCTCGGCTCTGCACGCGCAGAAGGTGAGGTTGGAAGAGATGTGTGCCAGTATATCTGGCCTCATAGACGGCGATAAGGCCAGAAAGGTAAATAAGGAGACCTTGGAGAAGGTAGACGGTGTCCTCCGGGGCATCCGCTACCTCTTCGACGAGGTGTGCCTAGAACAGGCCAGGCTGCTGGGTCTGAATTCAGGCCTGCAGCAAGCGTCGACCGAGGTCGTCGGGGGAATCCGAGCTCTGTTCACAGAGCTCAAGGATTCCACCGTGGCCGAGGTCACAAAGGTAAGTGCATCGTCCGTCCAGGGGGCGATGCAGAAGGAAATGGTTGCCATCCGCAGGGAAACGGGTAAGCCGTCCTTTGCGGAGGTAGCCAAGGCGGCCAAGAAGACGCCGCCCGCTATCCGGGGTAACAAGAATGTTCCCCCGGTAGTCCAGAAGCGTCCTCCACGGGCCAGTCCAGCCGTGCTCTTGTTCCCTGAAGAGGGCAACAAGATGACCACGACTGAGCTGGAGAAGAAGGCGAAGGAGGTCCTTCGCCCTGTTATTGGCTCCCTGCAAGTCAGGCGGGTCAAACAGATCTCTGGTGGTGTCGTGCTGGAGGTGGCCAACAAGACTCAATCGAGTCTTGTAATCGACCAGGAGTGGGCCAAGGCTGGAATCAAAGCCAAGGCCCCAGTAAAGAAGGGACCTAGGCTCCTGATTTACGATGTCCCTACGGACATCGCAAAGAAGGACCTCCCGGAGGCGATACTGCGCCAGAACGCGCAGTATCTGACGGGAATCTCGCACGAGGACTTCCTTAAGGAGTTCTCGGAGAGGTATCGCCGCCACAGTCGTCAGCGTGATGCTGACACTGTGGAAGTTGAGTGTTCCCCCAGACTGAGGGACTTGCTTAGAGGCCGGGACCGATGGTTTATCGGTTTCGGCTGCTGCAGGGTAGTGGACCATGTGGCTCCACTGCACTGCTTCAAGTGCTTCGCGTTTGGCCATGTGGCCAAGCGCTGTAAAAGTCAGCCTCTTTGCCGCACATGCGGTAAAGAGGGGCACAAGATGTGGGATTGTACGATCTCACATGAGAGTCAGCTCACGTGTCTTAACTGCACGCGGGCTGGCAAGTCTGGGGGTGACATTAAGCACGCCACCATCAGCGTCGAGTGTCCCGTGAGGAAGAGGGCCTACGCAAGGGAGTTGCAGCGAACTTCCTATGAATAGGCTGAAGATAGGTCAG
Source organism: Lycorma delicatula (assembly GCF_047948215.1). Classification (NCBI taxonomy): domain Eukaryota; kingdom Metazoa; phylum Arthropoda; class Insecta; order Hemiptera; family Fulgoridae; genus Lycorma; species Lycorma delicatula. Next base: position 43,950,235 of record NC_134455.1, on the reverse strand, counting down.
GTTAACGTAGCCCGATCCAGGACTTCCCTGGATAACTGCGTGAGAGTCGCGGAGAGGCTGAAACTGGACATCGTGCTTGTCCAGGAGCCATACTGTATTCGTGATCGGGTCCCAGGGCCGCGAGGGGCAAAATTCTTACATGTGAGTGGGGCCGACCACATCTGGGCGGCCACTTATGTTGTGAACCCGAGGTTGGGTGCACTCATGGTGTCGCAGTTCTCCACTGCGCACTATGTCTGCACCGAACTAAAGATCGGAGCAGAATCGGTTTTTATCTTTAATGTTTACTGCCAATATCGGGATCCGCCCGATAGGTATATTGAAGCGGTTAGGTTGGTTTCTCGTGTGTACGATGGGGCGAAATTGGTTGTGGGTGGTGATTTCAACGCGCAGTCTGCGCTCTGGCATTGCGACAGAGCTAACGACAAAGGTAGAGCATACGAAGAGGCGTTCGTAGAGTCAGGACTTACCGTCCTAAATCAACCATCTCGGTTTCATACCTTTGAAACCTTGTTGGGCCGTGCTAACATAGATGTCACCCTTTGTAATGGGAATGCTCTGAACAGTATTAGAGACTGGTCAGTGCACCCCGAACAGTTTAGTGATCACCGCTTGATCACGTTTGAAATCTCTCTGGGACCTGCTGAGAGGGCCGATACCTCGTTTGAGGGAAGGCTTCTCACGCGGAAGGCCGACTGGAGGAAGTTTGACGAACTTCTCCGATCGACTGACTGGGATGTCGGGGGTATAACACCGGACTCAGTGGCGCGTGTCCAGCACCGACTAATAGAAATTGCGGAGGCTTCCATGCCGCGGGCGACGGGTGTGGTTAAATCCTACCCTTGGTGGTCCAATGACTTGGACAAAATGCGAAAAGAGATGTATAGAAATCGTAAACGATTTCAGCGGTGTAGAAACCCTGAGAGGCGGGCCGTCCTGCTGGAGGCTTACAAGCTTAGCAGACGCCGCTTTGTGAACACGGTGTTCACGAGGAAACGTGCTGCATGGCACAAGTTTGTTGCGGATAACAGAGGTGATCCTTGGGGAGCGGTGTATAAAGTCGTTATTAAAAAGAAAGGAAGCTCGGGGGTTTCTTCCACCCTTCGTGCGGGCAATGAGTACACTACGGACGCTAGTGGTACTGCATCTTATGCGCTTCGTGCCTTGCTGCCAGCGGATGACGGTATGACGGATGACGTCTCCCACCGCGAGATACGGGCCGGGACCCGGGATCTTGGGAGATGCTCGGACCCTGTTGGGGATTGGAGTGTGCAGCAGGTCAAGACTGCGGTCTTTTCCCTGCCTAACAAAAAGGCGCCAGGTATCGATGATATTACTAGCGAACTAGTTAAGCGAGCGTGGGGCAGGCTGAAGGACCCCTTGGTCAGGCTCTATAATGCGTGTCTGGCCCGGGGCGTCTTCCCAGTCGAATGGAAGATAGGCGACCTCCGATTGATCCTCAAGTCTGCCGACTTGGACCGGACAATCGTGAAGTCCTATAGGCCGATAACTTTGCTTCCGGTACTCGGAAAAGTCCTGGAAAAGTTGATATACCTTCGCCTTGAGGAGCTCTTCCGAGCTCGTGAGGGTATAAGCGATAGGCAGTACGGGTTTAGACGCGGCGTGGGTACGTGCGATGCGATTGACTTTGTAGCGAGCAAAGTCAGAAATAGTAGGTGTAAAATGGTGTTGGGTATCAGTTTAGATATTAAGGGGGCGTTTGACAACGCCTGGTGGCCTTACATCCTCAACGGTCTGCTAGACCTAGGATGTCCCCGAGATATATATAGCTTAATTGTAAGCTACTTCGAAGACAGGCGAGTCCAATTAACCATAGGCGGTCACACAGCTGTGCAGGAGCCGTCGAAAGGCTGCCCGCAGGGGTCTGTCCTCGGTCCGGTCTTTTGGAATTTAATTATTAACAAGCTGCTCACCTCGAATTTAGGTGACGGGTGTACCTGCATCGCGTATGCAGATGATTTGATGATAGTCGTGGAAGGTGAGAACAGGTTGCAGATCGAGGCCAGGGCCTGTGCGGCCCTAGATGTAGTGTCAACTTGGGGTAAGGAGGCGAAACTCGAGTTTTCGCCTGACAAAAGTAGGATAATCAGCCTCCGGAATACGAAGTCACTCTCGGTACGGAGAAATGTGAAAATGGACGGGGTCCCTATCCCCTACGCGGAGAAAATTAAGTATTTAGGCGTTTGGATCGGTGAAGAATGTAATTTCTTCCATAATGTGGGGTATTTGGCTGATAATGCGCTGTGCTCCCTGGTCAACCTGAAGAGTGTTTGTAACAGGGAGTGGGGTCTGGGTGTCCGTGCAAGCAAAATTATATACCGTGCGGTGTTTGAGGCTATTCTGACATACGCGTCAAATAGCTGGGGTGGGTTAATGTCGAGGAAAATGGCTCGAGAGAAGGTGTTGCGCACCCAGCGCCTTGCGCTTATCACAGTTTGTAAGTCCTATAAGACAACATCTACGGCAGCTTTGCCCGTGTTGTCGGGGGTGATCCCGATGGATCTCCTCATAACTGAGCGGTCAGAAATTTATCGGCGGGTTAAGAACGGTGAACGTAAGTGTGTAGTTCGACGAGAACTAAGAGAAGCTACGCTGAGAAATTGGCAGCGACGGTGGGAGAACGAGACCACGGGCCGGGTCACGTTCGAGTTTTTTCCTAATGTTGCCGACCGAATGAGCTTGGAATGGCAGGACTGGGACCATTTTACATCCCAATTCCTGTCAGGCCACGGGAACTTCAACAAGAAGTTGTTCGACCTTGGACTTAAGCAGAGTCCGCTCTGCGGTGAATGTGGGGTTGATGAGACGTGTTTTCACGTCCTGTTTGACTGCGGGAAGTATGATGTTGTACGTGCATCAGCGCGCGAAAAATATAGAAATATCGGGGTAAATTTTGGGCAGGCCCGCGATATGGTGGGCAGTAAGGCAGCGTGTCGGATTTTCACTGAGTTCGTCCGCGAATTGGGAATTCTCCGCAGTTGAAGGGGGTTAACCATGGCCTGTCTTCTCTAGTTTTAAGTTTAGGTTAAGGTCTTTTAATCTACAAGTTCTTAGTTTTAGCACTACCGCTGAGGCATGCAGGACAGGATGAATCGCTGTGGACGACAGGTCGGGTTGCCACGTTTCAGAAGACTTCTGGGCCTGATGGCTGAGGTGGTATTACATACCCGAGCGGACTACACAACCATATACACGAACACATAAAACAACACATATCGGACTGGTCTGCTAGTCCGGTAGAACTCCAGTCCGCCTGGACAACACTACACTCTTCCCCAGGCCGAAACAACACATATAAAAAACCAAAAAATCCATAAAAATTAAAAATATACAAAAACCCAAAAATAGATATACATTATAACACTAATCGGCCTGGTAACACAACTGACAATTTCTCTATCTACTTTCTTCTCTTTCTTTCTTCCTGTCTGGGACTCCGAAGCTATACGTGCTTGCTCTCGAGCGGGCTCGGCTAGTTAGGAGCCCCTGGGGAAGTTTTTCCAAGTCTCTGGTCATGCTGAGAGGTACCTCCACGTGGTCTCCGCTGGGCAACGGCGTCTCCCTTCTTAAAGTAAGGTTAGGGACTGTCTTTGTTTTTGTGTGAGAAGGCCGACTACTTTCCTAGCCGGCCGAGTAAATGTAGAATCACTTAGTTTTGATGTGGCAAGCCTAGCTTGCATATTGCTTGAGACGACGGCTAAACTTTGATGAGGCATGGCTGGCGAATTGGTAGTGGCGTTCGCTGGATGGGGTGCAATACTCTTGGCCCAACGCGGGAGATGAGTTTCGTACTCAGGTGCCCGGGGGTCAGGAGTGCGCACCGGGTCGGAAGACGTGTCGTCAGGTTGGCGACCTCCGATTGATCCTCAAGTCTGCCGACTTGGACCGGACAATCGTGAGGTCCTATAGGCCGATAACTTTGCTTCCGGTACTCGGAAAAGTCCTGGAAAAGTTGATATACCTTCGCCTTGAGGAGCTCTTCCGAGCTTGTGAGGGTATAAGCGATAGGCAATACGGGTTTAGACGCGGCGTGGGTACGTGCGATGCGATTGACTTTGTAGCGAGCAAAGTCAGAAATAGTAGGTGTAAAATGGTGTTGGGAATCAGTTTAGATATTAAGGGGGCGTTTGACAACGCCTGGTGGCCTTACATCCTCAACGGTCTGCTAGACCTAGGATGTCCCCGAGATATATATAGCTTAATTGTAAGCTACTTCGAAGACAGGCGAGTCCAATTAACCATAGGCGGTCACACAGCTGTGCAGGAGCCGTCGAAAGGCTGCCCGCAGGGGTCTGTCCTCGGTCCGGTCTTTTGGAATTTAATTGTTAACAAGCTGCTCACCTCGAATTTAGGTGACGGGTGTACCTGCATCGCATATGCAGATGACTTGATGATAGTCGTGGAAGGTGAGAACAGGTTGCAGATCGAGGCCAGGGCCTGTGCGGCCCTAGATGTGGTTTCAACTTGGGGTAAGGAGGCGAAACTCGAGTTTTCGCCAGACAAAAGTAGGATAATCAGCCTCCGGAATACGAAGTCACTCTCGGTACGGAGAAATGTGAAAATGGACGGGGTCCCTATCCCCTACGCGGAGAAAATTAAGTATTTAGGCGTTTGGATCGGCGAAGAATGTAATTTCTTCCATAATGTGGGGTATTTGGCTGATAATGCGCTGTGCTCCCTAGTCAACCTGAAGAGTGTTTGTAACAGGGAGTGGGGTCTGGGTGTCCGTGCAAGCAAAATTATATACCGTGCGGTGTTTGAGGCTATTCTGACATACGCGTCAAATAGCTGGGGTGGGTTAATGTCGAGGAAAATGGCTCGAGAGAAGGTGTTGCGCACCCAGCGCCTTGCGCTTATCACAGTTTGTAAGTCCTATAAGACAACATCTACGGCAGCTTTGCCTGTGTTGTCGGGGGTGATCCCGATGGATCTCCTCATTACTGAGCGGTCGGAAATTTATCGGCGTGTTAAGAACGGTGAACGTAAGTGTGTAGTTCGGCGAGAAGTAAGAGAAGCTACGCTGAGAAATTGGCAGCGACGGTGGGAGAACGAGACCACGGGCCGGGTCACGTTCGAGTTTTTTCCTAATGTTGCCGACCGAATGAGCTTGGAATGGCAGGACTGGGACCATTTTACATCCCAATTCCTGTCAGGCCACGGGAACTTCAACAAGAAGTTGTTCGACCTTGGACTTAAGCAGAGTCCGCTCTGCGGTGAATGTGGGGTTGATGAGACGTGTTTTCACGTCCTGTTTGACTGCGGGAAGTATGATGTTGTACGTGCATCAGCGCGCGAAAAATATAGAAATATCGGGGTAAATTTTGGGCAGGCCCGCGATATGGTGGGCAGTAAGGCAGCGTGTCGGATTTTCACTGAGTTCGTCCGCGAATTGGGAATTCTCCGCAGTTGAAGGGGGTTAACCATGGCCTGTCTTCTCTAGTTTTAAGTTTAGGTTAAGGTCTTTTAATCTACAAGTTTTTAGTTTTAGCACTACCGCTGAGGCATGCAGGACAGGATGAATCGCTGTGGACGACAGGTCGGGTTGCCACGTTTCAGAAGACTTCTGGGCCTGATGGCTGAGGTGGTATTACATACCCGAGCGGACTACACAACCATATACACGAACACATAAAACAACACATATCGGACTGGTCTGCTAGTCCGGTAGAACTCCAGTCCGCCTGGACAACACTACACTCTTCCCCAGGCCGAAACAACACATATAAAAAAACCAAAAAACCATAAAAATTAAAAAATATACAAAAAACCCAAAAATAGATATACATTATAACACTAATCGGCCTGGTAACACAACTGACAATTTCTCTATCTACTTTCTTCTCTTTCTTTCTTCCTGTCTGGGACTCCGAAGCTATACGTGCTTGCTCTCGAGCGGGCTCGGCTAGTTAGGAGCCCCTGGGGAAGTTTTTCCAAGTCTCTGGTCATGCTGAGAGGTACCTCCACGTGGTCTCCGCTGGGCAACGGCGTCTCCCTTCTTAAAGTAAGGTTAGGGACTGTCTTTGTTTTTGTGTGAGAAGGCCGACTACTTTCCTAGCCGGCCGAGTAAATGTAGAATCACTTAGTTTTGATGTGGCAAGCCTAGCTTGCATATTGCTTGAGACGACGGCTAAACTTTGATGAGGCATGGCTGGCGAATTGGTAGTGGCGTTCGCTGGATGGGGTGCAATACTCTTGGCCCAACGCGGGAGATGAGTTTCGTACTCAGGTGCCCGGGGGTCAGGAGTGCGCACCGGGTCGGAAGACGTGTCGTCAGGTTGGCTGCAATGACGGGTGTATGAGAACTGGACAATCGTGAAGTCCTATAGGCCGATAACTTTGCTTCCGGTACTCGGAAAAGTCCTGGAAAAGTTGATATACCTTCGCCTTGAGGAGCTCTTCCGAGCTCGTGAGGGTATAAGCGATAGGCAATACGGTTTTAGACGCGGCGTGGGTACGTGCGATGCGATTGACTTTGTGGCGAGCAAAGTCAGAAATAGTAGGTGTAAAATGGTGTTGGGAATCAGTTTAGACATTAAGGGGGCGTTTGACAACGCCTGGTGGCCTTACATCCTTAACGGTCTGCTAGACCTAGGATGTCCCCGAGATATATATAGCTTAATCGTAAGCTACTTCGAAAACAGGCGAGTCCAATTAACCATTGGCGGTTATACAGCTGTGCAGGAGCCATCGAAGGGCTGCCCGCAGGGGTCTGTCCTCGGTCCGGTTTTTTGGAATCTTATCGTGAATAAGTTACTCACCTCGAGTCTAGGTGACGGGTGTACCTGCATCGCGTATGCAGACGATTTGATGGTAATCGTGGAGGGTGAAAATAGATTGCAGATCGAGGCCAGGGCCTGTGCGGCCCTTGAAGTGATCTCAACTTGGGGCAGAGAGGCGAAGCTCGAGTTCTCGCCTGGGAAAAGTAAAATCATTAGCCTCCGGAACACGAAGTCGCTTTCGGTACGGAGGAACGTAAAAATGGACGGGGTACCAATCCCTTACGCGGACAAAATTAAGTATTTAGGAGTCTGGATTGGCGAAGAATGTAACTTCTTCCACAATGTGGGGTATTTAGCTGATAATGCGTTGTGCTCCCTGGTCAACCTGAAGAGTGTTTGTAACAGGGAGTGGGGTCTGGGTGTCCGTGCAAGTAAAATAATATATCGTGCGGTGTTTGAGGCTATTTTGACATACGCGTCAAATAGCTGGGGTGGGTTAATGTCGAGGAAAATGGCTCGAGAGAAGGTGTTGCGCACCCAGCGCCTTGCGCTTATCACAGTTTGTAAGTCCTATAAGACAACATCTACGGCAGATTTGCCTGTGTTGTCGGGGGTGATCCCGATGGATCTCCTCATAACTGAGCGGTCGGAAATTTATCGGCGTGTTAAGAACGGTGAACGTAAGTGTGTAGTTCGAAGAGAAGTAAGAGAAGCTACGCTGAGAAATTGGCAGCGACGGTGGGAGAACGAGACCACGGGCCGGGTCACGTTCGAGTTTTTTCCTAATGTTGCCGACCGAATGAGCTTGGAATGGCAGGACTGGGACCATTTTACATCCCAATTCCTGTCAGGCCACGGGAACTTCAACAAGAAGTTGTTCGACCTTGGGCTTAAGCAGAGTCCGCTCTGCGGCGAATGTGGGGTTAATGAGACGTGTGTTCATGTCCTGTTTGACTGCGGGAAGTATGATGTTGTTCGTGCATCAGCGCGCGAAAAATATAGAAATATCGGAGTAAATTTTGGGCAGGCCCGCGATATGGTGGGTAGTAAGGCAGCGTGTCGGATTTTCACTGAGTTCGTCCGCGAATTGGGAATTCTCCGCAGTTGAAGGGGGTTAACCATGGCCTGTCTTCTCTAGTTTTAAGTTAGGTTAAGGACTTTTAATTTATAACTTTTAGTTTTAGCACTACCGCTGAGGCATGCAGGACAGGATGAATCGCTGTGGACGACAGGTCGGGTTGCCACGCTTTAGAAGACTTCTGGGCCTGATGGCTGAGGTGGTATTAAATACCCGAGCGGACTACACCACCATGTATACGAACACATATAACAACACATATCGGACTGGTCTGCTAGTCCGGTAGAACTCCAGTCCGCCTGGACAACACTACACTCTTCCCCAGGCCAGAACAACACACAAAAATAAAAATTAAAAAATGCAAAAACCCAAAAATAGATATACATTATAACACTAATCGGCCTGGTAACACAACTGACAATTTCTCTATCTACTTTCTTCTCTTTCTTTCTTCCTGTCTGGGACTCCGAAGCTATACGTGCTTGCTCTCGAGCGGGCTCGGCTAGTTAGGAGCCCCTGGGGAAGTTTTTCCAAGTGTCTAGTCATGCTGAGAGGTACCTCCACGTGGTCTCCGCTGGGCAACGGCGTCTCCCTTCTTAAAGTAAGGTTAGGGACTGTCTTTGTTTTTGTGTGAGAAGGCCGACTACTTTCCTAGCCGGCCGAGTAAATGTAGAATCACTTAGTTTTGATGTGGCAAGCCTAGCTTGCATATTGCTTGAGACGACGGCTAAACTTTGATGAGGCATGGCTGGCGAATTGGTAGTGGCGTTCGCTGGATGCGGTGCAATACTCTTGGCCCAACGCGGGAGATGAGTTTCGTACTCAGGTGCCCGGGGGTCCGGAGTGCGCACCGGGTCGGAAGACGTGTCGTCAGGTTGGCTGCAATGACGGGTGTATGAGAACCTACCTCGAGCGGCTGTCGCTGGAACCGGCTTCCGAGTGCCTAGTACACGGGTCCGCCCTTCAGCAAGGCACCCGAGCGCGGTTATGGTCCGATACTTTTGGCTACGGCTGGGATCTAGCTAAGTGTGCAGGCTAAAGCCCCCCGGGGCGAAGTGGGCCTTGGGGCTGACTACCCCTCGGTCTAATTCCTACTAGTCGCTGAATTAGTAGAAGAAGCCTTGGCCCCTCGCGCACATGGCTCCGTGCGCAGGGTGACTGGACGTGGAGCCACTGGATTGAGTGCTGGACATGGACTTCCACCGTCTCCGCGGCCCCAACAAGAATTTATTGTATCGTTGCCGTTCGTAGTCACCGATTGCCCTATCTGTCTCCAAGGGCCTGGCGGACGATACAAGGCACTTTGTCTAAATGATTACGTTTCTCATTTGGGGGAGAAACATGCGGACCACCTCATTATATTTGAGTGCAGGAATTGTCATTCGCAGTTCCGTGGAAAGCATCAGACTGTGCCATATCCCTAAATGCCCTGGCCCCAAGCAGACCAAGGCCTTCGCATGCGGGGAATGCACTCAGAGTTATGCGACTCAACGCGGTTTGTCCCAACACACTAACCGTATGCATCCTGCAACGGCTAATCTGCGAAGACAGCGTACCGCCGCTCCAACTTCAAGCACGGCCCCTAGAACTGCCGGTAGGGGAACAGGAAAGTTCACTGCGGATGAGCTTCGCCTGATGTACCAGTTGGAGGGCGAGTGGCGTGGAGATCCCACGTTGGCTGCAAAGATTGCGGCCAGGTTGGGAACCAAAACCGCGAAACAAGTGAGAGACAAGAGATGTGAGCCCGCGTACATCCGGGTGAGGGATGCGTTCTTGGCTGCGGCTGAGGACGCTGGGAGTTCATCGGTGGCTGGCGGTAGTGAGTCACCCCGGTCGGTGAGTGGGACCTCGGCCGATGTTCTCCCAGTCTCTCCTGGACCCCCGAGCAGTAGCCTTAGCTCGCCGGAATTGGTGCAGCCGGAGGGGGATCCGTTTGCTGAACGTCCCGTATCTCCCCAAGAGAGCGGGGATGTACACGTTCTGAGTGGACCTCGGTCTCCGCAGGACCAAGTTGTAGTGTCCGATGAGGACGTGGAATTCGGTGAGGTTGAGAATGACGGCGGCGGCCCCCCCCCCCCGTCTTACCCGGTGCGGTCACCCAAGCCGACCCAGCCGGCTTTACCGGGGAAACTGTTTTGAGCGATGCTGTGGCCCATAGTCCGACTTCACCGGATTTCGTTAATGTCCTCCCGCCTGTGGCTGTTCTAACGGAGGCAGAATGGCGAGAGCGGCTCTTGACAGGTATGAGGGGTTGGGATCCTTCTATCTGCCGCACAGGCGGCCGGGAGGTGCTGCGCTTGTTGCGCGATGCGGCGAGGCTCCATGAACTGCCAAGCCAGGAAGTGGTGGAAGCAGTCTACGGTGCCCTCGTAGATTTCCTTGGTGGTTCCACGGGGGAATCTAGCCCTCCTGGTGGCCGTAAACCGGGCCGCCCCGCCAATAGAGCGCGTAAGCGGTACTTGTACGCTCGCGCGCAGGACCTCTACAAGAAGGACGCCGGCCTTCTTGCAAAGCATGTTCGTCTGGGTACGGATTTTACAGCTCAGCGTACCCACGACCTAGCCCGACAGGACGTAAGCGACCTGTATTCTGCCCTCTGGGGAACGGGGGTGGATGTGCGGCTAGCTGATCCTGCTGGTGGGCCCGTATTGGGTCTGGAGCTATTTGAGCCCATTACGGAGGCGGACGTCAGGAAACGCCTCGGCAGGATCAAGGGGTCCACAGCCTGCGGCCCGGATAACATTAAAAGGGCAGCTCTTTCCGGCCGCATAGTACCTAGGCTGCTAGCTGGCGTTTATAACCTAGTGCTTGCTTCTGGGCGGGTGCCCGCCGCCTGGAAGGAACATAGGACCACGCTGATTCCTAAAGAGGGGAAGGATCATACACAAGTGGTCAATTATAGGCCGATCACGATAAGTTCTCTCCTCAGTCGCGTGTTCTGGGGAATCGTTGATCAAAATCTACGCAAGGTTGTCAGAACGAATCCTCGGCAAAAAGGGTTCGTGGCGGAAGCGGGCTGTTTCGCAAACATACAACTGTTGGACCAGATCACCCGGTTGATGAAATCGGAGAAGGGTGGTGTCGGTGTGGTGCTGGATGTTAGCAAAGCCTTTGACACAGTACCGCACCAGGCAATCGAACATGCGCTCCGAAGGAAAGGGGTCCCCTCCCCGATCGCGGAGTTGGTCCTGGAGAGCTATCGGGCCCTTTACACCCGTATAGCTCACCATAACGGTTGTATTGAGGTGGTGCTCCAGCGAGGCGTTAAGCAGGGTGACCCTCTGTCTCCCCTGCTTTTCAACATGGTCATGGAGCCAATGTTAGAACAGCTGGAGTCTATGCCGGGATATCCGTTGCCTGACGGATCAAACATTTCTTGTCTCGCCTTCGCTGACGACTTAGTCTTGTTAGCGTCAGACGCCCCGAAGGCGCAGCGTCTCCTGGGTGTTGTGGAAGGCTACTTAGGAAACTTGGGTATGTCGCTGTCCGTGCCCAAGTGTTTGGCCTTCCAATTTGTTAAAACTAGAGACTCTTGGTACCTAGGGGACCCCGGCATCAAAGGGCAGAGGGAAGCCGTCTTCCCCTATCTCGGAGCGAGTTTTTCGCCATGGCGCGGTTTGGACTTGAACGCTCTACGGACTAGATTCTCCGGAATCTTGTCCAGGGTTGAACGCCTCGCCCTTAAGCCGCACCAGAAGCTAAATCTCCTCCGTACTTACCTAGTCCCGGGAATTCTGCATGAGCTGGTGATTGCCCTACCAGCGGCCAGTACCTTGCGCGAGATAGACCAAGAGGTGCGGAATTCCCTAAAACGCTTTATGCACCTGCCACAATCGATCTGTAACGGGGTTCTCTATTGTGGTAGGGGAGACGGAGGACTGGGTATGCCGCGGCTAGAGCGGCTAGTTCCTAGGGTGGCGTTAATGGCCGGGCTCAGGTTCCAAAACTCGCCTGACCCCGCCGTAAGAGCTCTTGCCGGATGCGTCAGTACTACTGCACGTCTCCGTAGACTGGCTAATAGCGTTCGGGTAAATTACCCATACACGGCAACCGACTTGCGACGATTAAAAACTCGGTTTGCCAAGCAGGAGCTCGAAACCTGGAAGGCTTTGGGTGCTCAGGGCAGGGCTGTCTCGGCCCTCGCGGGAGACAGGTGGGCGAACGAATTCCTTCGGGACCCTACTCTGTTGAAGCCCTGCCGGTTCATCACCGCTTTACAGCTGAGAACCAACACTGGTGGAAATCGTACTAGTCTACACCGAGCACGGCCCCAGGCGGATCTGAGATGTCGCAGATGTTGGGTTGGTAAGGAGACGCTAGCCCACATTCTCGGGCAGTGTACACACACTAAGCCCGCTCGGATCCATAGGCACAATGAGATCCGTGATCTCATTGAGTCCGAATGTCAGAGGGATGAGGCAACAGTGGTCAGCAAAGAGCCGCAGCTCACCCTAGTGGGATCGGGGAACCTCAAACCCGACCTGGTCATAGCGAACCGGGAAGGGGTCTTCGTGGTCGATGTCACCGTCCGCCATGAGGATGGGGAGAACCTGTCTCGCGCAAGGGATGAGAAGATACGAAAGTATCGCGGTCTGTTGCCTCAAGTCCAAACGATGTTTGGACACACGAGTGGGGAAGTACTACCCATTGTGGTTGGTACGCGAGGGGCGATGCCCTCCGATACGCTCAAAGCCTTACGCAGGTTAGGGCTAAATCGGAGGAAGATATTTAAGAGTATATCTCTGATGGCGCTCCGATCGTCCATCGAGATATACCACGGCTTCTTGGACTACGACCACTTTTACAATCCACCAGTGGCTGAAGCCGTGCCCCTATGACCCCGCGAGCCGGTTTTTAATTAGCAGCCTTTCCTTGTCATTTTATATTTGACCATGTTTTATCCTTTTGACTAGGGCGCAAGCCGTCATGGTTTTATTTATTTGACGAGAAGGATCGCTGCAAGTCCGGGGAGGCCCTATACACCTCCCTGGGCGGCGGGTCGATCACTGGGTGGTGCACCTTTGATCGAGTGGATGCCTCCGAGCGGCTTTCCCTGGGCAACATCATTCGATGGCCGAATCCATCCCTTCGGGGCTCGCTTACCTAATTTTTCCTGCCGTCCAGCGTTACTTTGGTTTGTGACCGGCCGCTAGTTGGGCTGTTGGAATCTCGTCGAGGCAGGGTGGTGTGCGAAACTGTGGGTAAGCCTCCATCCTTACAAGTTCTCACTGTAGGGTGACCTCGCCCCTTCCCGATTGAGGGTAAAGCGTGGGAAGTCCTGGCTCCGGTGCTTACGCATGGGATGCCAGCAGAAGTAGCCAAATGCCTCGTCATCCAATTAGTGACGCGCATGAATGGATTAACGAGATTCTCGCTGTCCCTATCTACTGGCGGTCAAGACCTTTAGCGAGATCGCTAGAGGTCCGAAGAAAGCGATTAAGGTGATACTAGTCGACAAGCCGGATGAGGGAGTCTCATCGACTCCCTGGCAATTTCTGCTTTTAAGGCAGAAATTGCCAGTAAGCTAAAGCCCAGAAAGGAGGGGCTAAAAATAATTAGCCTAAGAGAGAATCCGAAAGGGGTGAAGATAGTCACCCAGGATTCTGAGACAGAGAAGAAGATAAAGGCAAGTAAGTCACTCGAGGGGCTCACGATAAAGTCGAGGAATGAAAGGCAGCTGCGCCCGAGAATGATTGTATTCGACGTTCCGAGAATGCTCGAAGAGAAGGATGTGCTCGAGGCAATGCGGAAGCAGAATACCGGGTGGAAGAAAGAGGAATTTGCGAAGCAGGTAAAGGTCGCGTTCAAGACCGGGAAGAAGGATGGGGACTTCATACACTATGTGTTAGAAGTCTCTAAGGAGTTCCGCGAGAAATTCGTGGATTCGAACAGGATCTTTATCGAGTACCAGGCGTGCAAGATAAGGGATTTTGTGCGAGTAACGCGGTGTTTCAATTGTCTCGGTCTTGGACATGTGGCGAAATATTGTAAAAGCCCGGAGGTCTGTTCACACTGTTCGACCGAGGGGCACAAGAAGGAAGCCTGCCCTGCAAAGGATAAGCCACCGGTATGTGCGAGCTGCAAGAGGCTGAGGAAGAAAGCCAATCACAGCAGCAGGGACCCGTCGTGTCCAGCGCTAATTTGGGCCGAGCGGAATTTAATTGCAAGAACAGATGTATAGATTCGTACAGGTGAATCTTCAGGGCTCATACATAGCTCAGGTGGAGCTGGGGACCATGTTGGCGAGTTACAACGCTGATGTGGCTCTCCTGCAACACCCCTATGTAGTGGAGGGACGACTGCCGGGAATTGTCGGAGAGTGGAAATGCTTCCATGTAGGGAAAGGGGCTATGTCAGCAATAGCAATGCGGAAAGAGATTGATGCATTGTTCCAGAGGCAGCTCACGAGCGCGCATCATGTGGCTGTCACAATCATATCAGGTAGAGGTAATTTGTCGGTGGTGTCCTCGTATTTTCAATACGGGCAACCCATCGATGAACACCTGCAGTGTTGGGAAACGATCATTAGAGAATTAGGAGATCAAGACCTGCTCCTGGCCGGGGATGTCAATGCGAAGTCACCGCTATGGTACAGTGCGGAAAGGGATTGGCGTGGTCGAGGTGAGAAGTTAGAGGACCTCATCGCGCAGTATGACTTGAACATCTGTAACCAAGAAGGAGAGCTTCCCACTTACCGTGGCAATGTGGACGAGCGGAGACATTTCGACGGCACAAATATCGATCTCACGCTGCAGAAAGGACACAGTGTGGTCGTTGCGGACTGGAGTGTACTAGACGAAGGAAGCAGCGACCACAGAATGATAGTGTATGATGTTAAATTTGAAGAGGCTCGTGAGAGAGTGCCGGTGTTGGACTCGAGAGTCGAGAAGGGAAGGTTCCTGCTGCGTAAGGCGGATTGGGAGAAGTTCGGCCTTGGCCTAAGAAAGAACATGAGCAGATGGAGCAAGAAACTCGGAACGGTCGGAGAAGATGAACTGGCCAAGAATTTCATGGAGGAATTGGTAGGAGCGGCAAACGCGGCGATGCCAAAAGCCACGGGTAAAGAGAAGAAGGCGTTCTGGTGGACAGAGGAATTGCGCGAGTTGCAAAGCGCAATGAGGCGGAAAAGAAAGAACGCTCAGAAGGAGAGAGACCTGGTTCGTCGCGAATGGAAATGTGGCGAATATCGGCGGGCCAGGAATGAGTATTTTAATGCGGTGAGAACTGCAAAAAGGAATTCCTGGCGTACGTTCGTGACGGACCAAGGTAACAGAGACCCGTGGGGAATAGTGTATCGTCTCGTGACAGATAGAAGAAAGGAGGAGGTGCTTCTGTCCTCTATGGAATTCGGCGGTCAGGTTGTAACGGACAAAAAGTTCGTTGTAATGAAGCTGCTGGACGAACTGTTGCCGGATGATAATGAATACGAGGAGACGGAGTACCATCAGCGCATAAGAAGGAGTGTTCTGGAATTTCAGACGAATGTCCATTCAGACGAAATTTCAGAAGAGGAGATTGCGGCAGCGGTGGTGTCCCTAAAGAAGGGAAAGGCGCCGGGGTTTGATGGCGTGACAGCCGAATTGGTGAAAGCGGCCTTCCCGCATTGTAAGAGAAAGCTAACACGATTATTTAATGTGTTACTAAAGACCGGCAAATTTCCAGCATGCTGGAAATTTGGGATGGTGAAAATACTTTATAAAGGACAGGGGAAGGATCCGACTTCGCCGAAATCGTACAGACCCCTAACACTTTTACCGGTGTTGGGGAAACTGTATGAGAAAGTGTTGTTTAACAGGATATATAGTCGGCTGAATAAAGAAGAGCTTCTCTCCGATCACCAATATGGTTTTCGGCCTGGAAGAGGGACGGAGGACGCAATTACATCATTGATAGAGGCGATTAAAAGTTCTGACAGCGAGTACGTCTTGTGTATTTTTCTGGATATCTCGGGTGCATTTGACAGAATGTGGTGGCCGTCAGTGATATATCAGTTGGGCAGGCGGGGTGCTACATGGGAGGAACACCAGTTCCTGTGTAGTTACTTCGCCGAGAGAGAGGTAATACTACGACATGGTTCCGCAGAATGGAAGAAGTTCCTAACAAAGGGGTGCCCCCAAGGGAGCGTGCTCGGGCCCCTGTTGTGGATAGTGGAGTTTGACACCTTCCTAAGACTTCGGTTGCCGGAGGGCTGTCAGCTCCGAGCGTACGCAGACGACGCACAGCTAGTCGTCGAAGGGAACACGCGGAACCAAATCGAAGGAAGAGCGGCGAAGGCAGTCGAGATATTACAGAACTGGAGTTCTATGCACAAGATGCAGTTTAGCGCTGAAAAAACAACGATGATGTTGTTAAAAGGTGTATTGCAGAGGAAGCCACTAGTGAAGATCGGGGAGAAGAATATAAGATATGCCAAGACCCAGAGGCATTTAGGTGTGATCCTCGATGAACGTTTAAATTACAAGGAGCATGTGACACAGGTCTGCGGGAAAGCGCATGCAGCATATAATAAGATCCGGCGGGTCGTGAACTATAAGTGGGGACTCGACTTCCAGACGCTGAAGATCCTGTATAAAGGTCTAGCGGAGGGAATTATGCTGTATGCGGCATCGATATGGGCGCATAAAACGGAGTTGGTGCACTTCAGAAAGATACCGTTGAGTATCCAACGGTTGATCTTGTTAACAGTCATTCGGGGGTACAAGACGGTGTCTGGAGATGCAGTCTGTGTTGTGGCAGGTGTGAAGCCGTTGGACATAAAAGCACGAGAGCGGTCGAAGATCAGACAGCTAAAGAAGACGACGTATATCGACAAAGAAGATCTATCGAGGAAGATAAAAGCGATAGAAGAAGAAGGATATAGTGAGTGGCAGAGAAGGTGGGAAACATCTGATAAAGGTCGATATACGTATGCGATCTTTCCCAAAGTACGGGAAAGATGTAAGAGAAAATGGCTAACGGTTGACCATCACATGACGCAGGCCCTGACCGGCCATGGGGATTTCAATAGCAAGCTTCATGGATTCGGTCTGGTTCCAAGTCCGAACTGCGTGAGATGTGGAAAAGAAGAGACGGCAGAGCACGTGTTCCTTGAATGTGAAGGATTTCAGGAAGAACGGCGGCAGTTCGAAAGGCAGCTCAGACTAATAGATGTACGCTTCGATCTGGAGGAAATTTGCGGCAGTAAGATCGCCTATAAGGAGTTCAGTAGATATGTAAAAACGTTATTAGAGCTTAAACAAAATTACTGAATAGGCATCAAGATTGTCCGAGGGCGTGAGGGGTAACGCGGAGAAGATCTCCGTAAATCAGGGAAGATGTCTGAGGCGCGGTAAAATAGATATAGGAAATCCGGTCAGTCTGTTAGAGAATAAATTAAATATAGAAATGACTAAGGCATAATGGATTTTAAATGGAAATGAATACAAAGAAATATGAAACACGGAAAAATAAGACAATTGATTAGGGCAGATTGGTATATAAATAAAATAAGCGAGTATAAAGAAATAACGACTAGGGATATTGAACGATTTAAAATGTCCGATAGAGTAGAAAGTAGAATAGAATAGTTATGAAATAAGATAGAGAGAACAGGTAGTGTTAGTCCGACAGGTAGAAATCAGGCTAGGAAAAGTAAGATAAAATCAGTTAAAGTTAGAGTAGGCCCTATAGGAAAAAAAAAAAAAAAAAAAAAATTGTAAACGGGAGCACACAGCAAAGACCGCGAAGAAGAACGAAGAACGAAGAACGAAGCGAATCGACCGGGGCATCAAGAAAAGCGGCGAAGAAAGAAGAAAATCGTCGAAGTCTAACTGAAGGCGAAATCGAGCGCAGCTACCATTGCGCAAAAATATACCCGATGAGGCCAGAGAAGCAGTAGCTGATAGAAATATCAGCCGCGGTTTTGATGAAGGCTGAGGGGGGACATCTCTGCCCAGTGCCAAGCTAGGAAAAGTAAGATAAAATCAGTTAAAGTTAGAGTAGGCCTTATAGGAAAAAAAAAAAAAAAAAAAAAAAATTGTAAACGGGAGCACACAGCAAAGACCGCGAAGAAGAACGAAGAACGAAGAACGAAGCGAATCGACCGGGGCATCAAGAAAAGCGGCGAAGAAAGAAGAAAATCGTCGAAGTCTAACTGAAGGCGAAATCGAGCGCAGCTACCATTGCGCAAAAATATACCCGATGAGGCCAGAGAAGCAGTAGCTGATAGAAATATCAGCCGCGGTTTTGATGAAGGCTGAGGGGGGACATCTCTGCCCAGTGCCAAGTGCAGCGTTGTACAAACAAGGTATGAGGGCTTAAGAGGACTGCTGACAAAAGCCAATGGCTTAGAAGCAGCAGGGGTGGCGGACCGCCGGATAAGGTCCAAGGTGGGTACCTCTTCTACATCATTTGAGATGTCCCTATCTACTACCATTGGCGGTTACACAGCAGTGCAGGAGCCATCGAAGGGCTGCCCGCAGGGGTCTGTCCTCGGTCCGGTTTTTTGGAACATTATCGTAAATAAATTACTCACCTCGAGTCTAGGTGACGGGTGTACCTGCATCGCGTATGCAGACGATCTAATGGTTATTGTGGAGGGTGAGAATAGATTGCAGATCGAAGCCAGGGCCTGTGCGGCCCTTGAAGTGATCTCAACTTGGGGAAGGGAGGCAAAACTCGAGTTTTCGCCTGCGAAAAGTAAAATCATTAGTCTCCGGAACACGAAGTCGCTTTCGGTGCGAAGGAATGTAAAAATGGACGGGGTCCCGATCCCTTACGCGGACAAAATTAAGTACTTAGGAGTCTGGATTGGCGAAGAATGTAACTTCTTCCATAATGTGGGGTATTTAGCTGATAATGCGTTGTGCTCCCTAGTCAACCTGAAGAGTGTTTGTAACAGGGAGTGGGGCCTGGGTGTCCGTGCTAGTAAGATTATATATCGTGCGGTGTTTGAGGCTATTTTGACATACGCGTCAAATAGCTGGGGTGGGTTAATGTCGAGAAAAATGGCTCGAGAAAAGGTATTGCGCACCCAGCGCCTTGCGCTTATCACGGTGTGTAAGTCTTACAAGACAACTTCTACTGCAGCTTTGCCTGTGTTGTCGGGGGTGATCCCGATGGATCTCCTCATAACTGAGCGTTCGGAAATTTATCGGCGTGTTAAGAACGGTGAGCGTAAGAGTGAAGTTCGAAGAGAACTAAGAGAAGCTACGCTAAGAAATTGGCAGCGACGGTGGGAG